>NW_028153827.1:0-20393 GCF_964211835.1 Anser anser
CAAATCAGGCACTGGGAGGGCACAGGAACCTCCAGTCCGTCCCGGGGGGCTGCCAGCGAGGAGCAGAGCCCCCAGACTGCTGTGTTTTTGCCCTAAACCGTGCGTTTTTTGCCCAAACCGGGCGGTTTTTGCCCCGAAGCAGCAAGGTGAAGCCGCTGGGCGAGGCCGAGCCCTGGCTGGACGACGCGGCCGCCTGGATCGAGCGCAGCCGGCAGCTGCAGCGCGAGAGGGAGCTGGCGGAGAAGAGGGTGGGTTTTGGGGTGAAAAAGCCGGGTTTTGGGCAAAACCGACAGGTTTGGGGTGAACTGAGGGGGTTTGGGGTGAAACCGCCGGGTTTTGGGCAAAACCACGGGGCTTGGGGTGAGTGCTGGGTTTTGGGGCGAGACGGACGGGTTTTGGGGAGAAATCGCCAGGTTTGGGGTGGAGGTGCGGGGTTTGGGGCAAAACTGACAGGAGAGTGCATGGGGGTTTGGGGTGAAACTGCAGGGTTTTGGGCAAAACTGACAGGAGAGTGTATGGGGGTTTGGGGTGAAACTGCAGGGTTTTGGGCAAAACTGACAGGAGAGTGGGTGAGGGGCTTTGAGGCAAAAAAGTTGGGTTTTGGGCAAAATCAACGGGTGGGTATGTGAGGGGTTTTGGGGGGTGAGATGGATGGGTGGGTTTGGGGGTGAACTGTTGGGTTTTGGGGTGAAACCATGGGGTTTTGGGCAAAACCACCGGCTTTTAGGTGAGACCACCAGGTTTTAGGGCAAACCGCCAGGTTTTGGGGTGAAAGCGCCGGGTTTAGGGTCGAGACGGTGGGGTTTTGGGGCGCGGCGGTGGGGTTTTGTGGCGCGACAGTGGGCTTTCGGGGTGAAACTGCCGGGTTTTGGGGCGAGGGCGCCGGTTTTGGGGTGAAACCGTGTGTTTTTAGGCCAAGCTGCTGGAGGAGATGGACCAGGAGTTCGGCGTCAGCACCCTGGTGGAGGAGGAGTTCATGCGGCGCCGCAGGGTGAGGGGGCGTCGCTGGGGGCGTCGTTGGGGACGGGGGACACCCGTGGGGACACCCCTGGGGATTGGGGACACCCCACGGGACACCCTTGGGGACAGGGGACACCCGTGGGGACACCCCTGGGGATGTGTTTGGGGACAGGGGACACCACTGGGGACGGAGGACGTGTTTGGGGACACCGTTGGGGATGTTTGGGGACACGGGACACCGCTGGGGACACGCCTGGGGATTGGGGACACCCCATGGGACACCCTTGGGGACAGGGGACACCCTTGGGGACGTCACTGGGGATGAAAACACCACTGGGGACATGTTTGGAGACAGGGGACCCCACTGGGGACAGAGCACGTGGTTGGGGACACCGTTGGGGACGTGTTTGGGGACAGGAGACACCACTGGGGACACGCTTGGGGATTGGGGGCAACCCATGGGACACCCTTGGGGACAGGGGACACCAATGGGGACGGGGACACCACTGGGGGACATGTTTGGGGATGGGGGACCCCATTGGGGTCAGAGGATGTGGTTGGGGACACCGCTGGGGACGTGGCTGGGGACAGGGGACACCACTGGGGACAGGGGACACCGTCGGGGGACATGTTTGGGGACACGACGGAGAACGCTTTTGGGGACAGAAAGCGGGGTTGGGGACACGGGGTGCCTTGGGGGGGACACATCGGGGACAGGGGACACGGGGACACCGTGGTTGGGGCTGGCGGGGACGTGCTGGGGACAGGGCACAGGGTCGGAGATGTTTTGGGGACACGTTGGGGACAGGACATGGTTGGGGACACGTTGGGGACACGTTGGGGACATGGGGACAGGGGACACGTTGGGGACACGGGGACAGGACGCGGTTGTGGACCACTCATTGGGGTTGATGAATTATTGGGGACCCGGTTGGTGCCGGGGGACACCTTGGGGACGCCGTTGGGACCGGTGTCCCCCCCCCGGTGACACGTCCCCCCCCCCGGTGTCCCCCCAGGAGCTGTACAGCGCCCGGGACCTGCAGGGGCTGGCGGTGGAGCACGACCCCGGCGCCATCCGCGAGGGGCAGACGCTGGTGCTCACCCTCAAGGACAAAGGTGACACCGGGGTCCCCGAGGGTCCCCACGTGTCCCCGGGGGGGGGGCGTTTTGTCACCGTCCCCTCGTTTGGGGTCCCCCTGCCCGCCATTTTGTCACTGTCCCCTCGATTGGGGTCCCCCCGCCCCCTATTTTGTCACCGTCCCCTTGTTCGGGGGACCCCCAACCGCCATTTTGTGCCCCCTTTCCCCTTCACCATGTTGGAGCGCCCATGACCACCATACCGCGTCCTCCCCACGCCCCTCTGCCCCCCCCGGCCCTGTCCCCGTCCCCTGACGCCCCCCCCGGCCCTGTCCCCGTCCCCTGACGCCCCCCCCGGCCCTGTCCCCGTCCCCTGACGCCCCCCCCGTCCCCAGGGGTGCTGGAGGAGGCGGAGGACGTCCTGGTGGACGTCGGCCTGGTGGACGCCGAGAAGGCGGCCGAGAACGTGGAGCGGCGCCGCGCCAAGCCGGGCTACGTCCCCTACGAGGACGAGGACCCTGCCAACGCGCTCCAGGTGTGGCGGGGGCCCCGTCCCCGTAGCCCCCCCGTCCCCGTAGCTCCTGTGTCCTCACAACCCCCCTGTCCATATAACCCCTTTGTCCCCATAACCCGCATCCCCCAACCCTGGTCCATATAACCCCCCCACCCCATAACCCCTCTGTCCCCATAACCCCCCTGTCCCCCAACTCTGGTCCATATAATTCCTCTGGCCCCATAACCCCCCCTGTCCATATAACCCCCCCACCCCATAACCTCTCCGTCCCCATAACCCCCCCTGTCCATATAACCCCCCCACCCCATAACCTCTCCGTACCCATAACCCCCCCGTCCCCCAACCCTGGTCCATATAATCCCTCTGTCCCCGTAACCCACCCCCGTCCATATAACCTCTCCATCCCCATAACCCCTGTCCCCAAAACCCCCCCATCCCCCCCCCCCGGTCCCCATAACCCCCCCCATCCCCAAATCCTGGTCCCCATAACCCCCCGGTCCCCATAACCCCCCCCCATCCCCATAAACCCCATCCCCGTAATCCCCCCATCCCCAAATCCTGGTCCCCATAACTCCTCCGTCCCCATAACCCCACCGTCCCCCAACCCCCGTCCATATAACCCCCCCCACCCTATAACCCCCCTACCCCCCAACTCTGGTCCATATAATCCCTCCATCCCCATAACTCCCCCCTGTCCATATAACCCCTCCATCCCCATAACCCCCCCCACCCCGTAACCCCTCTGTCCCCATAACCCCACCGTCCCCCAACCCCCGTCCATATAACCCCCCCCACCCTATAACCCCCCCACCGCCCAACCCTGGTCCATATAACCCCTCCGTCCCCATAACCCCCCCTGTCCATATAACGCTTCCATCCCCATAACCCCCCCCATCCCCATAAACCCCGTCCCCATAACCCCCCCATCCCCCAACCCTGGTCCATATAACCCCCGTCCCCATAACCCCCCCGTCCCGCAACCCTGGTCCCCATAACCCCCCCGTCCCCATAACCCCCCCGTCCCCATAACCCCCCCAGGGCCCCAAGGAGCGCGTGGTGCTCCCCAAATACGAGGAGGTGCTGGGCCCCGCGCCGCGCCCCAGCTTCCGCCTGGGGGCCATGGGGACGGCGGCGGCGGGGGACAAGGACGGGGGGGCCGCCCCGCGCCCCCCCGGCCCCGAGCCCCAGAGCCTGGAGCTGCCCCCCCTGCGCCTGGCGCCCGAGTACCTCACGCCGCAAGAGGTGGGTTTGGGGGCGGTGCGGGGCAACTTTGGGGGGGCGTTTGTGGGGTTTTGGGGTCAGTTTGGGGGGGTTTGGGGTCAGTTTGGGGGATTCGGGGTGGGTTTCGGGTCAGTTTGGGGGGGTTCGGGTCAGTTTGGGGGGGTTTCGGGTCATTTTGGGGAGGTTCGGGGTCAGTTTTGGGGGTGCTGAGGTCAGTTTGGGGCTTTGGGGTTGTTTTTTTGGGGATTGTGGTCAGTTTGGGGGGGGGTTTGGGGTCAGTTTTTGGGGAGTTAGGGTTAGTTTTAGGAGTTTTTGGGTCAGTTTTGGGGGTTTGGGGTCAGTTTTTGGGGGGGTTGGGGTTTGGGGAAATTTAGGGTCAGTTTGGGGGGGTTGGGAGGGTTCTGGGTCAGTTTGGGGGGGGTTGGGGTCAGTTTTTGGGGTTTTGGTGTCAGATTTGGGGGTTTGGGGTTGGTTTGGGGGATTGGGGGTGGGTTTGGGGTCAGTTTTGGGGGGGTTCGGGTCGTTTTGGGGAGGTTCGGGGTCAGTTTTGGGGGTGCTGAGGTCAGTTTGGGGGTTTGGTTTGGGGGTTTGGGGTTGTTTTTTGGGGGTTGTGGTCAGTTTGGGGGGGGTTTGGGGTCAGTTTTTGGGGGGTTAGGGTTAGTTTTAGGAGTTTTTGGGTCAGTTTTGGGGGTTTGGGGTCAGTTTTTGGGGGGGTTGGGGTTTGGGGAAATTTAGGGTCAGTTTGGGGAGGGTTGGGAGGGTTCTGGGTCAGTTTGGGGGGGTTTGGGGTCAGTTTTTGGGGGGTTAGGGTTAGTTTTAGGAGTTTTTGGTCAGTTTTGGGGGTTTGGGGTCAGTTTTTGGGGGGTTGGGGTTTGGGGAAATTTAGGGTCAGTTTGGGGAGGGTTGGGAGGGTTCTGGGTCAGTTCGGGGGGGTTGGGGTCAGTTTTTGGGGGGTTAGGGTTAGTTTAGGAGTTTTTGGGTCAGGTTTGGGGGTTTGGGGTCAGTTTTTGGGGGGGTTGGGGTTTGGGGAAATTTAGGGTCAGTTTGGGGGGGTTGGGAGGGTTCTGGGTCAGTTTGGGGGGGGTTGGGGTCAGTTTTTGGGGTTTTGGTGTCAGATTTGGGGTTTGGGGTGGGTTTGGGGGATTGGGGGTGGGTTTGGGGTCAGTTTTGGGGGGGTTCGGGTCGTTTTGGGGAGGTTCGGGGTCAGTTTTGGGGGTGCTGAGGTCAGTTTGGGGGTTTGGGGTTGTTTTTTGGGGGTTGTGGTCAGTTTGGGGGGGGTTTGGGGTCAGTTTTTGGGGGGTTAGGGTTAGTTTTAGGAGTTTTTGGGTCAGTTTTGGGGGTTTGGGGTCAGTTTTTGGGGGGGTTGGGGTTAGTTTGGGGAAATTTAGGGTCAGTTTGGGGGGGTTGGGAGGGTTCTGGGTCAGTTTGGGGGGGTTGGGGTCAGTTTTGGGGTTTTGGTGTCAGATTTGGGGGTTTGGGGTTGGTTTGGGGGATTGGGGGTGGGTTTGGGGTCAGTTTTGGGGGGTTTCGGGTCATTTTGGGGAGGTTCGGGGTCAGTTTTGGGGGTGCTGAGGTCAGTTTGGGGGTTTGGGGTTGTTTTTTTGGGGGTTGTGGTCAGTTTGGGGGGGGATTGGGGTCAGTTTTTGGGGGGGTTGGGGTTTGGGGAAATTTAGGGTCAGTTTGGGGGGGGTTGGGAGGGTTCTGGGTCAGTTTGGGGGGGTTTGGGGTCAGTTTTTGGGGGGTTAGGGTTAGTTTTAGGAGTTTTTGGGTCAGTTTTGGGGGTTTGGGTTCAGTTTTTGGGGGGTTGGGGTTAGTTTGGGGAAATTTAGGGTCAGTTTGGGGGGGTGTTCTGGGTCAGTTTGGGGGGGGTTGGGGTCAGTTTTTGGGGTTTTGGTGTCAGTTTTCGGGGTTTGGGGATGGTTTTTGGGGGGTTGGGTTTTGGGGAAGCTCAGGGTTGGTTTGGGGGGGGTTGGAAGGGTTTGGGGTCAGTTTGGGAGGTGTTGGGGTCGGTTTGGGATCAGTTTGAGGTGGGTTTGAGGTTAGTTTTGCGGATGCTGGGTCAATTTGGGGGTTTGGGGTCATTTTTTTGGTGTTTGGGGTTGGTTGGGGGGGTTTGGGGTCAGTTTGTCAGGGTTTAGGGTTGGTTTTTTGGGGGTTGGGATCAGTTTGGGTGGGTTTGGGGTCAATTTTGGGGGGTTTGGGGTCAGTTTCAGTGGGTTCGGGGGGTATTGGGATGGGTTGGGGTGGCTTTGGGCAGGTTTGGAGGAATTTGGCTTTCAGGTCAGTTTGGGGACGCTTTGGGCTCAGTTTGGGTGGATTTGGGGTCGCTTTGGGCAGCTTTGGGGGCTGTTGGGGTAGGTTTGGAGGGATTTGGTTGATTTGGGGGGGAGGTGGGGTGGTTTTCGGATAGTTTTGGGTGGATTTTGGGTGGGTTTGGGGGTTTTGGACTATTTTTGGTGTGATTTGGCTGGCTTTGGGGATGGTTTGGGGTGCGACTGGGGCACTTGAGGGCAGCTCGGGCTCGTTTGGGGGCTGTTTTTGGGGCCGGTTTGGGGCTGGCTTTGTGGGAATCCCCTCGGGGAGGGGGGGCAGCAGTGTCTGAGCCCCCCCGTGTCCCCCCCCCCGGCAGTGCGAGGGGTTCCGGCGGACGCGGCGCCGGGTGCGCCGGCTGCGGCGCCGGGAGCGGCTGCGTGCGGACGACCTCCTGCCCCTGGCCCCCGGCGACACCGAGGGCGACTTCGGCTCCAGGTGGGTGCTGGGGGGGGGCACCCATGGGTGCTGGGGGGGGAGGGGGGAGCACCCGCCTGCTGCCCCCCCCTTCCCTTTGTAACCACAACGGTTTGTGTGTGCCCCCCCCCAGATCGCGGGGCCGGGGCCGTCGGGTGCAGGAGGATGAGGAAGGGGGGGAGGCGGAGGGGGGGGCAGACGGAGCCCCCCCTGCGGACCCCCCCGGGACCGGTGCGGCCTCCCCCGGCTCCCCCCTGCCCTCCGACGACACCCGGGTGGAGAGCATGGACATCAGCAGCGACGGTGAGTGCGGGGGGGGCGGGGGGCTTTTGGGGGGGCCTGGGGGTAAATACTTGGGGATGGGGGCAGGTGGGGGCGGCTTTTGGGGCAATTAGGGTTGGGGGTTTGGGGGCAATTAGGGTTGGGGGCAGATGGAGGGGGTTTTGGGGTTAATTAGGGTTGGGGGCTTTGGGGAAAATTAGGGGTGGGGGCGAATGAAGGGGGCTTTCGGGGTTAATTAGGGCTGGGGCAGATGGGGGGGTTTGTGGTTAATTAGGGTTGCAGGTGGATGAAGGAGGCTTTTGGGGTAATTAGGTTCGGAGGGGGCTTTTGGGGTTAATTAGGGTTGGGGCAGATGGAGGGGGGTGGGATAATTAGGTTCAGAGGGGGCTTCCGGGGTAATTAGGGACGTGGGCAGATGGAAGGGGCTTTTGGGGACAAATAATTAAGGCTGGGGGCAGGCGGAGGGGGCTTGGGGCAAACAGAAGGGGCTGGAGGGGGGGGCACACGGAGGTCCTGGATATTTGGGGACGCGGCGGGGGGGTGACACGGGGGGGCACCCTTTAGGGGTTCCCCATCCCCGTAACGCTTCCCTCATCCAGCGCAGCTCCCCCCGGGGTGCCCCTCTCCCCCCCCCACCTCCCCAAATTCCCCAATTTTTCCCCTTTTTTCCCCCCCCGTTGCAGAGGACGCGGCGCCCCCCGGCTCGCCCCCCCGGCTGGAGGAGGACGAGGCGGAGCAGGAGCTGCAGCAGCAGCTGGAGCGCGGCCGCCGCCTGCGCCAGCTCCAGCAGCTCCGCGAAGCCGCCGGCGACCCCGTGGGTGCTCCCCTGGGTGGGGGGGGGGGGGGCCACAAGGGTGCTGCCTCCCCTCCTCCCAGAGGACCCCCCCTAAAATCCCGCGTTTCCTCCCCAAAAAGGTGCTGGAGCTGGTGCAGCGGCGGGGGGCGGCGGCGGGGGCCGGGCCGGACCCCCGGAGTGGTGCCATCGTCTTCAACGCCACGTCCGAGTTCTGCCGGACCCTGGGCGAGATCCCCACCTACGGGCTGGCGGGGAACCGCGAGGAGCAGGAGGAGCTGATGGTGGGCGGGGGGCACTTGAATGGGGGCTGGGGGCACTTGAATGGGGGCTGGGGGCACTTGAATGGGGGCTGGGGGCACTTGAATGGGGGCTGGGGGCACTTGAATGGGGGCTGGGGGCACTTGAATGGGGGCTGGGGGCACTTGAATGGGGGCTGGGGGCACTTGAATGGGGGCTGGGGGCACTTGAATGGGGGCTGGGGGCACTTGAATGGGGGCTGGGGGCACTTGAATGGGGGCTGGGGGCACTTGAATGGGGGCTGGGGGCACTTGAATGGGGGCGGGGGGCAAATGAATGGGGGCGGGGGGCAAATGAATGGGGGTGGGGGGCAATTAAACGGGGGGTGAGGGGCACTTAAATGGGGGCTGGGGGCAAATGAATGGGGGTGAGGGGCACTTAAACGGGGGTTGAGGGCAACTAAATCGGGGTGAGGGGCACTTAAGTGGGGGCTGGGGGCAGTTGAATGGGGGTGAGGGGCAATTGAATGGTGGGGGCTGGGGGCAACTGAATGGGGGCGAGGGGCACTTAAATGGGGGTTGAGGGCAACTGAATGGGGGCTGGGGGCACTTGAATGGGGGCTGGGGGCACTTGAATGGGGGCGAGGGGCACTTGAATGGGGTCTGGGGGCAACTGAATGGGGGCTGGGGGCAACTGAATGGGGGCTGGGGGCAACTGAATGGGGGTGAGGGGCACTTAAACGGGGGTTGAGGGCAACTGAATGGGGGCGAGGGGCACTTAAATGGGGGCTGGGGGCAAATGAATGGGGGCGAGGGGCACTTAAATGGGGGCTGGGGGCAAATGAATGGGGGCTGAGGGCAACTAAATGGGGCTGAGGGGCACTTAAATGGGGGCTGGGGGCAATTGAATGGGGGTGAGGGGCACTTAAATGGGGGCTGGGGGCAATTGAATGGGGGCGAGGGGCGGTTAAATGGGGGCAGGGGGCAACTGAATGGGGGCTGGGGGCAATTGAATGGGGGCTGAGGGGCACTTAAACGGGGGTTGAGGGCAACTGAATGGGGGCTGGGGGCAATTGAATGGGGGCTGAGGGGCACTTAAATGGGGGCTGGGGGCAATTGAATGGGGGTGAGGGGCACTTAAATGGGGGCTGGGGGCAGTTGAATGGGGGTGAGGGGCACTTAAATGGGGGCTGGGGGCAATTGAATGGGGGCAAGGGGCGGTTAAATGGGGGCAGGGGGCAACTGAATGGGGGTGGGGGGGCACCTGAGTTGGGGCGGGGGGCAAATGGAAGGGGTTTGAGGGCAGTTAAAGAGACCTGGGGGCAAATAAATCAGGGCTTAGGGGCAATTAAATCCGGGGTTTGGGGCAAATGGAGGAGGGTTGGGGGCAAATAAGGAGGGCTTGGGGCACGTGGAGGGGGGTTAGGGGCAAACAATTAGGGCTGGGGGCAAAAAGGAGGGGGTTTGGGGCAAGTAAGGAGGGCTGGGGGCTGGTGGGGGAGTTTTGGGGGGTGGTAAAAGGGGGTTTGGGGCAAACGGAGGGGGTTTTGGGGCAAATAGCGAGGGCTGGGGGCGGATGGAGGAGGTTTGGGGTAAAATGGAGGGGGTTTGGGGCAAATAAATCAGGGCTGGGGGCTGGTGGAGGGGGCTTTGGGGCAAACGGGGGTTTGGGGCAAATAAGGAGGGCTGGGGGTAAAAGGGAGGGGGGTTGGGGTAAAAGGGAGGGGGGTTGGGGTAAAAGGGAGGGGGGTTGGGGTAAAAGGGAGGGGGGTTGGGGTAAAAGGGAGGGGGTTTTGGGGTAAAAGGGGGGGGTGGGGTAAAAGGGGGGGGTTTGGGTAAAAGGGAGGGGGTTTGGGGTAAAAGGGAGGGGTTTGGGGTAAAAGGGGGGTTTGGGGCAAATAAATCAGGGTTTGGGGTAAAAGGGAGGGGGGTTTGGGGTAAAAGGGAGGGGGGTTTGGGGTAAAAGGGAGGGGGGTTTGGGGTAAAAGGGGGTTTTGGGGTAAAAGGGAGGGGGGTTTGGGGCAAATAAATCAGGGCTGGGGGCAGATGGAGGGGCTTTGGGGTAAAAGGGAGGGGGCTTTGGGGTAAAAGGGAGGGGGTTTGGGGTAAATAAATCAGGGCTGGGGGTAAAAGGGAGGGGGTTTGGGGTAAAAGGGAGGGGTTTGGGGTAAAAAGGGAGGGGTTTGGGGTAAAAGGGGGGGGGTTTGGGGTAAAAGGGAGGGGGTTTGGGGCAAATAAATCAGGGCTGGGGGTAAAAGGGAGGGGCTTTGGGGTAAAAGGGAGGGGTTTGGGGTAAAAGGGAGGGGTTTGGGGTCCCCGCGCCCCTCACCCCCTGCCCCCCCCCCCAGGACTTCGAGCGGGACGAGCGCCCGTCGCCCCCCGGGGCCCCCGACTCGGAGGGGGAGGAGAACGTGGGCTGGAGCAGCGTCAACCTGGCCGAGGAGCGGCAGCACCAGGACGTGAGCTGGGGGGGGGGGGGGACACCCCAAAAACGGGGGCACCCCGAAACGGGGGCGCCCCCGAAACACGCCCCAAAAACACGGGAACCCCCCCAAAAAAAAAAAAAAAAAAAACACGAAACGCACCCCAAAAACAGGGGCAGCCCTAAAAGAAATGCACGGAACAGGGGCACCCCAAAAACGGGGCACCCCCAAAAAAAACACCCCAAAAGCAGGGGAGCCCCCAAAATACCCCAAAAGCAGGGGAACCCAAAATACCCCAAAAGCAGGGGAACCCCAAAATACCCCAAAAGCAGGGACAGCCCTAAAAAAAAAAAACCCACGCTGAACAGGGGCACCCCAAAAACAGGGGACCCCCCCCCCCAAAACCACCCCAAAACCAGGGGAACTCCCTAAAACACCCCCAAAAACAGAGGAACCCGAAAAACAGAGGAACCCCAAAACGCCCCAAAAACAGGGGCACCCCTCCAAAAAAAACCACCCCAAAACCAGGGGCACACCCCCCAAAAAACACCCACAAAGCAGAGGAACCCCAAAAACAGGGGCACCACAAAAAAACACACCCCAAAACCAGGGGTACCCCAAAAACAGGGGCACACCCCCAAAAAAAACACCCCAAAAGCAGGGGAAACCCCCCAAAACCAGGGGAACTCTCTAAAACACCCCAAAAACAGAGGAACCCCAAAACAGGGGCACCCCAAAACCGGGGGAACTCCCCAAAACACCCCCAAAAACAGGGGCACCCCAAAAAATAAGGGCACCCCAAAACCAAACCCACCCGGAACAGGGATACCCCAAAACCAGGGGCACCCCCCACCCAAAAAAAATAATAACAGGAGCACCCCAAAAACGGCACACTGAACGGGGGCACCCCAAAACCAGGGACAATCCCCCAAAAAACACCTGGAACAAGGGCACCCCAAAACCTGGGGGCACCCCAAAACCTGGGGGCACCCCAAAACGGTGCTGGCACCCCCCAAAAAGGGGCCCCCAAACGGGGGCTTTTGGGGGCGCAGCCGGCAGGTTTGGGGGGCTCTGTGGGTCAGGAGCGGCGCGGGTGGGCCGGGGGGGGGTCCCTAAAATGGCGGGGGGCCGTTCCCGAGCGCCGTTTTTCCCAATTTCCCCGTTTTTCGCCCCAGTTTTCGGCGTCGTCCACCACCATCCTGGACGAGGAGCCCATCGTCAACCGGGGCCTGGCCGCCGCGCTGCTGCTCTGCCAGAACAAGGGTGGGGTTTGGGGGGGTCCCGGGGGGGTTTGGGGTCCCGGGGGGGGGTTTGGGGGTCCCCGGGAGGGATTTGGGGTCCCTGGGGGGGGGGTTGGGGTCCCAACTGGGGGAAATTGGGGGATTTGGGGTCCTTATTGGGGGGATTTGGGGTCCCCGGGGGGGATTTGGGGTCCCCATTGGGGGGTTTGGGGTCCCTGGGGGAAATCGGGGGGGGTTGGGGTCCAAATGGGGGAAATTGGGGGATTTGGGGTCTCGGGGGGGGGGGGGGGTTGGGGTCCCCATTGGGGGGATTTGGGGTCCCTATCAGGGGGAAATCGGGGGGATTTGGGGTCCCCGGGGGGGTTGGGGGTCCCTGGGGTGGGGGTTGGGGTCCCAATTGGGGGAAATTGGGGGGAATTGGGGTCCTTATTGGGGGGATTTGGGGTCCCCGGGGGGGATTTGGGGTCCCCATTGGGGGGGTTTGGGGTCCCTATCAGGGGGAAATTGGGGGGATTTGGGGTCCCCGGGGGGGTTCGGGGTCCCTGGGGGAAATCGGGGGGGGTTGGGGTCCCAAATGGGGGAAATTGGGGGGATTTGGGGTCTCGGGGGGGGGGGTTGGGGTCCCTATCAGGGGGAAATCGGGGGGATTTGGGGTCCCCGGGGGGGTTGGGGGTCCCTGGGGGGGGGTTGGGGTCCCAATTGGGGGAAATTGGGGGGATTTGGGGTCCTTATTGGGGGGATTTGGGGTCCCTGGGGGTTTGGGGTCCCAATTGGGGAAACTGGGGGGATTTGGGGTCCCTATTGGGGGGATTTGGGGTCCCCGGGGGGGTTGGGGTCCCAATTGGGGGAAATTGGGGGGATTTGGGGTCCCTGGGGGGGGGCGGGGTTGGGATCCTTATTGGGGGGCGTTTTGGGTTCCGACTTGGGGGGATTTGGGTTCCCTACCGGGGGGGTTTGGGGTCCCTATTGGGGGAAATCGGGGTCCTAGGGGTGGCTTCCTGTTCCCGTTGGGAGAAATCGGGGGTGTTTTGGGGTCCCGGGGGTGTCCCTGCGCCCCCCCGACCCCGTTCCCCCCCCCCAGGGCTGCTGGAGACCACGGTGCAGAAGGTGGCGCGCGTCAAGGCCCCCAACAAGTCCCTGCCCTCGGCCGTCTACTGCATCGAGGACAAGATGTGCGCCCCCCCCCGGGACCCCCCCCGCGCCCCCCCCCGGGACCCCCCAGCCCCCTGTGCCCCCCCCCATCCTTTTGAGCCCCCCCCCAATTCCCTTGTGCCCCCCCCCCCCCCTCGGTGTCCCCATCCCGACGTCTCCCCCCCAATGCCCCCCATCCCCATGTCCCCCACCTTGCTGCCCCCCCCGGTGCCCCCATCCCCTCAACGCCCCCCCCCACCTCACCGCTCCCCCCCCACTGACGCCGCCCCCCCCCGGTGCCCCCCCCCAGGGCGATCGACGACAAGTACAGCCGGCGCGAGGAGTACCGCGGCTTCACGCAGGACTTCAAGGAGAAGGAGGGCTACCGGCCCGACGTCAAGATCGAGTACGTGGACGAGACCGGCCGCAAGCTCACCCCAAAAGAGGTACCCCCAAAAAACCTGGGGGGGCGGGGGGGCACCGTGACCCCCCCCGGACCCTCTTAACCCCCGTGTCCCCCCCCCCAGGCCTTCCGGCAGCTCTCGCACCGCTTCCACGGGAAGGGCTCGGGGAAGATGAAGACGGAGCGCAGGATGAAGAAGCTGGACGAGGAGGCGGTGAGCGGGGATTTGGGGTCCCCCCCCACCCCCCGGGGGGGTTTGGGGTGCGGGGGGGCCTCGCGCCCCCCCCTTTTTGGGGTGGTCGGAACCTTACGGGGGTCCCCGCGGTCTTTTTGGGGGGGCCTCGTGTCCCGTTTCGGGGCTTTCGGCGCTATTTGGGGTCTCCCCTCATTATTTGGGGTCTCCCCTTTTATTTGGGGTCTCCCCTCATTATTTGGGGTCCCCTCATTATTTGGGGTCACTCATGTCCCGTTTTGGGGCTTTTGGCACTTTTTGGGGTCTTCCCAGATTACTGGGGCTTCCTCATGTCCCGTTTTGGGGCTTTTGGAACCTTTTGGGGTCCCCCCACTTTTTGGGGTCCCTCATGTCCCGTTTTGGGGCTTTTGGCACTTTCTGGGGTCTCCCCTTTCATTTGGGGTCCCCACATTATTTAGGATCCCCTCATTGTTTGGGGTCCCCAAATTATTTGGGGTCCCTCATGTCCCGTTTTGGGGCTTTTGGAACCTCTTGGGGTCCCCCCACTATTTGGGGTCCCTCATGTCCCGTTTTGGGGCTTTTGGCAATTTTTGGGGTCTTCCCAGATTACTGGGGGTCCCTCATGTCCCGTTTTGGGGCTTTTGGCACCTTTTGGGGTCTTCCCACATTATTTGGGGTCCCCACATTATTTGGGGGATCTCTGGGCCATTTCGGGGCCAGGTTGGGGGCGGTTTTGGGACCGCTTGGGGGGGGGGGGGTCTGGGTCATCTTGGGGTGGTTTTGGGGCTGTTCTGTGGCGGTTTTGGGCCTGTTTCGGGTCTGGGCTGTTTGGGGGTGGTTTTGGGGCCGTTTGGGGCCGTTTTGGGGCCGGTGAGGCCGCAGCAGCCCCGTACCCCGCAGCTGCTGAAGAAGATGAGCTCCAGCGACACCCCGCTGGGCACCGTGGCCCTGCTGCAGGAGAAGCAGCGCGCCCAGAAGACGCCCTACATCGTGCTCAGCGGCAGCGGCAAGAGCATGAACGCGTCAGTGGGGCACTGGGGGCACTGGGAGGGGGCTTGGGGGGGCGCTGGGGGCACTGGGAGGGGCGTTTGTGGGGACTGGGAGCACTGGGAAGGTCATGAATGGGGACTGGGGGCACTGGGAGGGGCGTTTGTGGGACTGGGAGCACTGGGAAGAGCATGAATGGGGACTGTGGGCACTGGGGGTGGGACTGGGGGCACTGGGAGGGGCGTTGGGGGCACTGGGAGGGGCATTTGTGGGGACTGGGGGCACTGGGAAGGTCATGAATGGGGACTGGGGGCACTGGGAGGGGCGCTGGGGGCACTGGGAGGGGCGTTTGTGGGGACTGGGAGCACTGGGAAGAGCATGAATGGGGACTGGGGGCACTGGGAGGGGCGCTGGGGGCACTGGGAGGGGCGTTTGTGGGACTGGGAGCACTGGGAAGGTCATGAATGGGGACTGGGAGCACTGGGAGGGGTGCTGGGGGCACTGGGAGCACTGGGAGGGGGCCTGGGGGATGCTGGGGGCACTGGGAGGGGGCTTGAGGGGGTGCTGGGAGCACTGGGAAGGGCATTTGTGGGCACTGGGAGGGGCGCTGGGGGCACTGGGAGCACTGGGAGGGGTGCTGGGAGTGCTGGGAGGGGCATTTGTGGGAACTGGGAGCACTGGGAAGGGCATGAATGGAGACTGGGAGCACTGGGAGGGGCACGGAAGGGCGCTGGGAGCACTGGGAGGGCGCTGGTTGGCACTGGGAGCCGTGTCCCCGCTGACCCCCCCCCCCCCCCCCCAGGAACACCATCACCAAGTGACCCGGAGCCCCCCCGGCACCCCCCGGACCCCGCAGCCCCCCCCCGCTCCGGCCCCACGGGGCCAATAAAGGGCTGGGGACGTCCCCGCGTGTCATCGCGTGTCGCGACGTCACCGCGTCATGACATCACCGCGTGTCACGACATGCTACGACGTCACCGCGTGTCACGATATGTCACCGCGTGTCGCGACATCACCGCGTGTCGTGACGTGTCACAGCATGGTCACGATGTGTCACGACACGTCGCCGCGTGTCACCACGCCAGGAATCGGCCTCAAAACCCCAAACTGCTCCAAACCCGCCCCAAAGTGCCTCAGAGCCGCCACTATTGCCCCCAAACTGCTCCAAATCTGCCCCAAAATGCTTCAAAACTGACCCCAAACCGCTCCAAACCAACCCCAAAAGCTCCACTACTGCCCCCAAACCAGGCCAAGACCCCCCCCCCAAACCCCGAACTCCTCTAAACTCACCCCAAACTGCTCCAGTCCAACCCCAAATTGCCCCCCCAAAGCTTCCCCCACCACCCCAGACTGCTCCAACTCTGCCCCAAAACCTCCACCAGACCCCCAAACTGCCCCAAACTGAGCCCAAATCACCCCACAACCGCCCTAAACCCACCCCAGCACTGCGCTAAGCAAACGCCAGCGCACCCCAAAGCGATCCCAAACCCCACGGAGCTACCAAAAAACCAACCCCAAATCCTTCGCTATTGCCCCAAAACGACCCAGAAATGCATAAAGTATCCAAAAACACGTTAAAACCTCCCAAAACAGCCCAAACTGTCCCCAAAGTCTCCAAAACCACGTTAAAACCTCCCAAACTGCCCCCCAAAACCCCAAACCCAGCCCCAAAACGCTAAAGCAACCCAAACTTACCCAATTAAAGCAAACTGCCCCAAAAAACACCCCAAACCAGCCCCGAACCCCAAACTGCTCTAAAGCAACCCGAAACCTGCCCAGCAAAACCAAACTGCCCCCAAATCGCCCCAAAGCAGCCCAAAATGCCCCCAAAACCCAATAATTTTCACAGCCCCCATCACAACGAGGCGGCCACAGGGGGCCCCAAGATGGCGGCCAGGGACCCCAAGGTGGGGGACGCGGGGCAGGGGCACAAAATGGCGGCCGGGGGACCCCAAAACAAGGGGGGCACAGGGAGGGGACACAAAATGGCGGCTGGGGGGACCCCAACATCTTAGACATAGATGGGCCACACATACTGGGGTTACTGGGAGCACTGGTCACAAATGCTGGGAGTACTGGGCTATACTGGGAACACTGGGCCACACATACTGGGGTTACTGGGAGCACTGGTCACAAATGCTGGGAGTACTGGGCTATACTGGGAACACTGGGCCACACATACTGGGATTACTGGGAACACTGGTCACAAATGCTGGGAGTACTGGGCTATACTGGGAACACTGGGCCACATACTGGGTTACTGGGAGCACTGGGCTATACTGGGAACACTGGGCTACACATACTGGGGTTACTGGGAGCACTGGTCACAAATGCTGGGAGTGCTGGGCTATACTGGGAACACTGGGCCACACATACTGGGGTTACTGGGAGCACTGGTCACAAATGCTGGGAGTACTGGGCTATACTGGGAACACTGGGCCACACATACTGGGATTACTGGGAACACTGGTCACAAATGCTGGGAGTACTGGGCTATACTGGGAACACTGGGCCACATACTGGGGTTACTGGGAGCACTGGGCTATACTGGGAACACTGGGCCACACATACTGGGGTTACTGGGAGCACTGGTCACAAATGCTGGGAGTGCTGGGCTATACTGGGAACACTGGGCCACACATACTGGGGTTACTGGGAGCACTGGTCACAAATGCTGGGAGTACTGGGCTATACTGGGAACACTGGGCCACACATACTGGGGTTACTGGGAGCACTGGTCACAAATGCTGGGAGTACTGGGCTATACTGGGAACACTGGGCCACACATACTGGGGTTACTGGGAGCACTGGTCACAAATGCTGGGAGTACTGGGCTAATACTGGGAACACTGGGCCACACATACTGGGGTTACTGGGAGCACTGGTCACAAATGCTGGGAGTACTGGGCTATACTGGGAACACTGGGCCACACATACTGGGGTTACTGGGAACACTGGTCACAAATGCTGGGAGTACTGGGCTAATACTGGGAACACTGGGCCACACATACTGGGGTTACTGGGAGCACTGGTCACAAATGCTGGGAGTACTGGGCTATACTGGGAACACTGGGCCACACATACTGGGGTTACTGGGAGCACTGGTCACAAATGCTGGGAGTGCTGGGCTATACTGGGAACACTGGGCCACACATACTGGGGTTACTGGGAGCACTGGTCACAAATGCTGGGAGTACTGGGCTATACTGGGAACACTGGGCCACACATACTGGGGTTACTGGGAGCACTGGTCACAAATGCTGGGAGTACTGGGCTATACTGGGAACACTGGGCCACACATACTGGGGTTACTGGGAGCACTGGTCACAAATGCTGGGAGTGCTGGGCTATACTGGGAACACTGGGCCACACATACTGGGGTTACTGGGAGCACTGGTCACAAATGCTGGGAGTGCTGGGCTATACTGGGAACACTGGGCCACACATACTGGGGTTACTGGGAGCACTGGTCACAAATGCTGGGAGTACTGGGCTATACTGGGAACACTGGGCCACACATACTGGGGTTACTGGGAGCACTGGTCACAAATGCTGGGAGTACTGGGCTATACTGGGAACACTGGGCCACACATACTGGGGTTACTGGGAGCACTGGTCACAAATGCTGGGAGTACTGGGCTATACTGGGAACACTGGGCCACACATACTGGGGTTACTGGGAGCACTGGTCACAAATGCTGGGAGTACTGGGCTATACTGGGAACACTGGGCCACACATACTGGGGTTACTGGGAGCACTGGGCTATACTGGGAACACTGGGCTACACATACTGGGGTTACTGGGAGCACTGGTCACAAATGCTGGGAGTGCTGGGCTATACTGGGAACACTGGGCCACACATACTGGGGTTACTGGGAGCACTGGTCACAAATGCTGGGAGTACTGGGCTATACTGGGAACACTGGGCCACACATACTGGGATTACTGGGAACACTGGTCACAAATGCTGGGAGTACTGGGCTATACTGGGAACACTGGGCCACATACTGGGGTTACTGGGAGCACTGGGCTATACTGGGAACACTGGGCCACACATACTGGGGTTACTGGGAGCACTGGTCACAATGCTGGGAGTGCTGGGCTATACTGGGAACACTGGGCCACACATACTGGGGTTACTGGGAGCACTGGTCACAAATGCTGGGAGTACTGGGCTATACTGGGAACACTGGGCCACACATACTGGGGTTACTGGGAGCACTGGTCACAAATGCTGGGAGTACTGGGCTATACTGGGAACACTGGGCCACACATACTGGGGTTACTGGGAGCACTGGTCACAAATGCTGGGAGTACTGGGCTAATACTGGGAACACTGGGCCACACATACTGGGGTTACTGGGAGCACTGGTCACAAATGCTGGGAGTACTGGGCTATACTGGGAACACTGGGCCACACATACTGGGGTTACTGGGAACACTGGTCACAAATGCTGGGAGTACTGGGCTAATACTGGGAACACTGGGCCACACATACTGGGGTTACTGGGAGCACTGGTCACAAATGCTGGGAGTACTGGGCTATACTGGGAACACTGGGCCACACATACTGGGGTTACTGGGAGCACTGGTCACAAATGCTGGGAGTGCTGGGCTATACTGGGAACACTGGGCCACACATACTGGGGTTACTGGGAGCACTGGTCACAAATGCTGGGAGTACTGGGCTATACTGGGAACACTGGGCCACACATACTGGGGTTACTGGGAGCACTGGTCACAAATGCTGGGAGTACTGGGCTATACTGGGAACACTGGGCCACACATACTGGGGTTACTGGGAGCACTGGTCACAAATGCTGGGAGTGCTGGGCTATACTGGGAACACTGGGCCACACATACTGGGGTTACTGGGAGCACTGGTCACAAATGCTGGGAGTGCTGGGCTATACTGGGAACACTGGGCCACACATACTGGGGTTACTGGGAGCACTGGTCACAAATGCTGGGAGTACTGGGCTATACTGGGAACACTGGGCCACACATACTGGGGTTACTGGGAGCACTGGTCACAAATGCTGGGAGTACTGGGCTATACTGGGAACACTGGGCCACACATACTGGGGTTACTGGGAGCACTGGTCACAAATGCTGGGAGTACTGGGCTATACTGGGAACACTGGGCCACACATACTGGGGTTACTGGGAGCACTGGTCACAAATGCTGGGAGTACTGGGCTATACTGGGAACACTGGGCCACACATACTGGGGTTACTGGGAGCACTGGTCACAAATACTGGGAGCACTGGGCTATACTGGGATCACTGGGCCACACATACTGGGGTTACTGGGAGCACTGGTCACAAATGCTGGGAGTTACTGGGCTATACTGGGAACACTGGGCCACACATACTGGGGTTACTGGGAGCACTGGTCACAAATGCTGGAGTAGTGGGCTATACTGGGAACACTGGGCCACACATACTGGGGTTACTGGGAGCACTGGTCACAAATGCTGGGAGTAGTGGGCTATACTGGGAACACTGGGCTACACATACTGGGGTTACTGGGAGCACTGGTCACAAATGCTGGGAGTACTGGGCTATACTGGGAGCGCTGGGCCCCACGTGCAGGGGGCGGGGCCAAGGCGGGACCACCGACAGGGGGCGTGGCCTGAGCGATGTGGGCGTGGCCAGCCCGCGGGTGCCAGCAGCGATGCGGGCGAGGTCTGCGGGAGGGGGCGTGGCCTAAAGGAAGGGGGCGGGGCCGCACCTCGCGGCTCGGCCAATGAGCGGCGGGGGCGGGGCCGGGGGGCGGGGCCTGGCGCGCGGCGGCCGCGGGTGCCGGCGGCGATGGCGGCGGCGGCGGAGCGCGGAGGGGGGGGGCGCGGGCCCGGGGCGGCCCCGGCGCTGCCCCCGCCGGGCACTTCCGCTTCCGGCGCCGCTCCCGGTACCGGTTCCGGTGCCGGTGCCGCCGCCTCCCCCCCCGCCGGCCGCCCGGTGCGGATGACGCTGTTCGGGGCCTGGGAGGTGGACAGAGGCTCCCCCCGCCTGCGTGCCCAGGTGGGTGCCGCACCGGGACCGGGAGCCGGGTCCCCGGCACCGGGACCGACCCCTCCGGGACCGGAACCGAGCCCTCCGGTATCGGTACTGGGCCCCCCGGTACCGGAATCGAGCTCCCGGTACCCGGTCCTGATCGCCGGTACCGTAACCGAGCCCCCCTGTATCGGTACTGGGCCC
>NW_028153827.1:20593-43826 GCF_964211835.1 Anser anser
TGGGGGGTTAAGGGGTTTATGGGGGGGTTGGGGGGGTTGGGGGGGGTTAAGGGTGTTATGGGGGGGTTATGGGGGGGTTAAAGGGGTTGGGGGGGTTAAGGGTGTTATGGGGGGGGTTATGGGGGGGTTAAAGGGTTATGGGGGGGTTAAGGGTGTTATGGGGGGGTTATGGGGGGATTAAAGGGGTTGGGTGGGGTTAAGGGTGTTATGGGGGGGTTATGGGGGGATTAAAGGGTTATGGGGGGGGTAAGGGGGTTATGGGGGGGTTATGGGGGGGTTAAAGGGTTATGGGGGGGTTAAGGGTGTTATGGGGGGGTTATGGGGGGGTTAAAGGGTTATGGGGGGGTAAGGGGGTTATGGGGGGGTTATGGGGGGGTTAAAGGGTTATGGGGGGTAAGGGGGTTATGGGGGGGTTATGGGGGGTTAAAGGGTTATGGGGGGGTTAAGGTGTTATGGGGGGGTTATGGGGGGGTTAAGGATTATGGGGGGGTAAGGGGTTATGGGGGGGTAAGGGGGTTATGGGGGGGGTAAGGGGGTTATGGGGGTTATGGGGGGGGTAAGGGGGCTGCAAGGACATGGGAAGGGTTTGGAGCTATTGGAGGGGTTTGGGAGGGCTGGGGGGGGTGGGGGGGGGATTTTTATGGAGGGGGGGGGACGGGGGGGGACACAGACCGTGTCCCGTCGCGGCCGCGCTGACCGGGGGCACCCAGGGGTGCCGGTGGTCCCGGGGACGGCGGCGCCGGTGCGGATCTGGCCGAGGCTCGGGACTTCGCCCTCCGGGTGGGCTTCCCCGTCATCTTCAAGGCCGCCCACGGCGGGGGGGGGCGCGGCATGCGCGTCGTCCGCGCCCCTGAGGTACCCCCCCCCACCCATAACCCCCCCCCCCCGACCCCATGGGGACACCCCCGGCACCCCCCCCCCTCCTGTGGTCCTGGTGTAGGGAGGGGATTCGGGGGGTGGGGGGGGGTGGGGGCATGAAGTCCTTGGGGGGGGCACCCAAGTGGGTGGGGGGCACCCAGGTGGCTGGGGGGGGGGGCCTTAATGGGGGGGGCACCCAGGTGGCTGGGGGCGGGGGGGGACCCAAATGTCCAGGAGGGACTCGAGTGGGTGGGTGGGGGGCACCCTGGTGGCGGGGGGGGGGGGACGACTGGTTGTGAGGGGGGGGCTTCCAGGTGGCCCCAAACCTTGGGGGGGGGGGGGCACCCAGGGGTGACACCCAAGGTGGGGGGCACCCAAATATCCAGGCGGCACCCAAGTGTCTGGGGGGGGGGGCACCCAGGTATCCAGGAGGGACCCAGGTGGGTGGGGGGGCACCCAGGTGGCCCCAAACCTTGGGGGGGGGCACCCAGGGGTGACACCTGGGGGGGGGGGGGGGCACCCAAATATCCAGGGGGCACCCAAGTGTCTGGGGGGGGGCACCCAAGTGTCCAGGAGGGACCCAGGTGTGTGGGGGGGGGCGGCACCCAGGTAGCCCCAAACCTTAGAGGGGGGGCACCCAAGGGTGACACCAGGGAGGGGGGGGCACCCAAGTGTCTGGGGGGGGGCACCCGAGTGTCCAGGGGGCACCCAGTTGGTTGGTGGCTGGGGACACCCCGGGGGCGGGAGGGGATCGGGGGGGGGGGGGCACCCAGGGGTGACACCCGGGGGGGGGCACCCAAATATCCAGGGGGCACCCAAGTGTCTTGGGGGGGGCACCCAGGTATCCAGGAGGGACCCAGGTGGCCCCAAACCTTGGGGGGGGGCACCCAGGGGTGACACCCAGGGGGGCACCCAAGTGTCTGGGGGGGGCACCCAGGTGGCCCCAAACCTTAGAGGGGGGGCACCCAGGGGTGACACCCGGGGGGGGGGCACCCAAATATCCAGGGGGCACCCAAGTGTCTGGGGGGGACCCAGGTGGCTGGGGGGGCACCCAGGTGGCCCCAAACCTTGGGGGGGGGGCACCCAGGGGTGACACCCAAGGGGGGGGGGGGCACCCAAATATCCAGGGGGCACCCAAGTGTCGGGGGGGGGCACCCGAGTGTCCAGGGGGGCACCCGGTTGGCTGGTGGCTGGGGACACCGAAGCACCCGGGGTGGGGAGGGGATTGGGGGGGGGGGCGCCCCCCCCACCCTCGGCGGGGGGGGGCACCCATGGGTGCCGTTGGGCGCAGGAGCTGGAGGAGAGCTTCACCCGCGCCTCGTCGGAAGCCCTGGCGGCCTTCGGGGACGGGGCGCTCTTCGTGGAGAAGCTGATCGAGCGCCCCCGCCACATCGAGGTCCAGATCCTGGGTACGGGGGGGGGCCGGGGGGGGGGCACGGGACCCTCAGCCCTCGGTGCTGAGCCCCATGGGTGCTGGGGGGGGGGCGAAAAGTCTGGGGTGGGGGGCACAGGGGCAAGGGTGGGGGGCTTGGGGGGGTTATGGGGGGGTTATGGGGTGGTTGGGGGGGTTATGGGGGGGCCATGGGGGTTTATGAGGGGGTTATGGGGGGGGCCATGGGGGTTTGTGGGATTGGGGGGGGGGGCACGGGACCCTCAGCCCTCGGTGCTGAGCCCCCTGGGTGCTGGAGGGGGCGGGGGGGGGGCGAAAAGTCCGGGGTGGGGGGCACAGGGGCAAGGGTGGGGGGCCTGGGGGTTATGGGGGGGTTGGGGGGGTGTTATGGGGGGGTTATGGGGGGGGGCCTGGGGGGGTTATGGGGTGGTTGGGGGGGGGCTGGGGGGTTATGGGGGGGGCCTGGGGGGGTTATGGGGTGGTTGGGGGGGGTCTGGGGGGTTATGGGGGGAACCTGGGGGGTTATGGGGGGGGTCTGGGGGGGTTATGGGGTGGTTGGGGGGGGGCTTGGGGGGTTATGGGGGGGGTCTGGGGGGGTTATGGGGGGGTTATGGGGGGGCCATGGGGGTTTATGAGGGGGTTATGGGGGGGGCATGCGGGTTTGTGGGGTTGTGGGGGGGGGGCCATGGGGGTTTACGGGGGGGCTATGGGGGGGGGCCATGGGGGTTTACGGGGGGGCTGTGGGGGGGGCCATGGGGCTTTACGGGGCGCGTGGGCCCCCTCCTCCCTCGGTGCTGACCCCCTGGGTACTGGGGGGGGGGCCGAAACAGTCCAGTTTGGGGTGTGGGGGGGTGTTACGGGGACCGGTTCCTGGATGCTGACCGCCCCCCCCCCCCCGATTTTTTTTTATTTGCCCCCCCCCCCCCCCGCAGGGGACCAGCACGGGAACGTGGTGCACCTCTACGAGCGCGACTGCTCCATCCAGCGCCGCCACCAGAAGGTCGTCGAGATCGCCCCCGCCGCCCGCCTCGCCCCCCAGCTCCGCGCCCGCCTGGCCGACGACGCCGTCCGCATCGCCCGGCAGGTCCGGGGGGGGGGCCAGGGGGCTGGGGGGGCCAGGGGGCCGGGGAATTGGGGGGGGCTGCAGCCATCCCACCGGTAGAGAAGGGTTGGCCAAGGATGCCATCCCCATTGCCTGGCAGGTCTGGGGGGGTTTGGGGGTCTGGGGGGGTCCTGGGGGGGGGTTAGGGGTCTGGGGGGGTCCGGGGGGGGGGGGCTGAGGGGGTCTGGGGGGGGGTCCAGGGGGTTGGGGGGGTCTGGGGGGGTCCAGGGATGCAGGGGGGGCTGCGTCCATCCCACCGGTAGAGAGGGGTTGGTTGAGGATGCTGTCTGCGTCGCCTGGGGGGTCCTGGGGGGGGTTTGGGGGGGCTGGGGGGTCTGGGGGGTCTGGGGGGGGGCTGAGGGGGTCCGGGGGGGTCCAGGGGGTTGGGGGGGTCCAGGGGGCCGGGGAATTGGGGGGGCTGCGTCCATCCCACCGGTAGAGAGGGGTTGGTTGAGGATGCTGTCTGCGTCGCCTGGGGGTCCTGGGGGGGGTTTGGGGGGGCTGGGGGGGTCTGGGGGGGTCTGGGGGGGGGCTGAGGGGGTCCGGGGGGGTCCAGGGGGTTGGGGGGGTCCAGGGGGCCGGGGAATTGGGGGGGGCTGCGGCCATCCCACCGGTAGAGAGGGGTTGGTTGAGGATGCTGTCTGTGTTGCCTGGGGGTCCTGGGGGGGTTTGGGGAGGTCTGGGGGGGCTGAGGGGTCTGGGGGGGTCTGGGGGGGGGGGGCTGAGGGGGTCTGGGGGGGTCTGGGGGGGTTGGGGGGGTCTGGGGGGGTCCAGGGGTCCGGGGGGATTAGGGGGGGCTGCGCCCGTCCCACCCATAGAGAGGGGTTGAGGGGTTCGGGGGTTTGGAATTGGGGGTCCTGGGGGGGCTTGGGGGGGAAGGGGTCGGAAGTGGGGGTCTTGGGGTTTTTTTTGGGGGGGGGGGGGATGTAGGATTTGGGGGGGGATTTGGGATTTGGGGGGGAGGTAGGAGTTGAGGGGGGGATTCGGGGATGGGGGGGATGTGGGATTTGGGGGGGGATTCAGGATTTGGGGAAGGATTCAGGATTTGGGGGGGGGTGTAGGATTTCGGGGGGGGTTTAGGATTTGGGGGGGGGGGGGATTCAGGAATCGGGGTGCTCCGTGGGACCCTGGCAGTGGGGGAGACCCCAGTGGGGGGGGTCCCTGGGGTTTTGGGATCCTGGGTGGTTTGGGGGGGGGGTCCTTGGGGTTTTGGGATCCTGGGTGGTTTGGGGGGGGGGGTCCTTGGGGTTTTGGGATCCTGGGTGGTTTGGGGGGGGTCCCTGGGGTTTTGGGATCCTGGGTGGTTTGGGGGGGGGTCTCCCGGGGATGGGGGAGGATGGGATCGACCTGTGGGATTTTTTTTTTTGGGGGGGGGGGGGGGTCCCCAAGTCGCTTACGGGGTCGCGCAGGTGGGCTACGAGAACGCGGGGACGGTGGAGTTCCTGGTGGACCGGGCGGGGGGGCACTACTTCATCGAGGTCAACTCGCGGCTGCAGGTGGAGCACACGGTGACCGAGGAGATCACGGGGTGAGCGCGGGGGGGGGCACCGGGGGGGGGGCACCGGGGGGGGCACCGGGGGGCGGGGGTCCCCAGGGAGGGGCGGGGTGGGGTCGGGGAGCACGGGGGGTTGGGGTTTTTGGGGGGGTATGGGGGGGATATGGGGGGGAAATGGGGTCTTTGGGGGGGGGTTGGAGGGGGGGGGAAGGGTTTTGGGGGCTATGGGGGGGTTGGGGGGGGCACCCAGATTTTGGGGTCTTTAAGGGGGAGCGGGGTGGGGTCGGGGAGCACGGGGGGTTGGGGTTTTTTGGGGGGTATGGGGGGGGATATGGGGGGGAAATGGGGTCTTTGGGAGGTGTGGGGGGGGTTGGGGGGGGCGCACGGGTTTTGGGGTCTTCAGGAGGGTGGGGGGTTTAGGGGGAATTTAAGGGCCCCCCCTCACCTGTGACCCCCCCCCCGACCCCTTTATACTGGGGTGCCAACAATTAGGGGGGGGGGCAGGTCGGGGGGGGGGCAGGTCTTGGAGCGCAGAGGGGGGGTCCCCAGGACGCTTTTGGGGTTCCCATGAGGGTCGCAGGCGCTCCCCGCCCCGGCTGTCCGGGGCCGTATAGGGTCGGGGGGGTGGGTTCACGCGACGTGGCCCCCCCTGACGTGTGCCCCCCCCCCCCCCGCAGGGTGGACCTGGTGCAGGCTCAGCTGCTGGTGGCGGCCGGGCGCTCGCTGCCCGAGCTGGGGCTGCGGCAGGAGAGCGTGCGGGTGCACGGCTGCGCCATCCAGTGCCGCGTCACCACCGAGGACCCCGCCCGCGCCTTCCAGCCCGACACCGGCCGCATCGAGGTACCCTCTGGGACCCTATATGGGGCCCTATGGGACCCTATGGGGTCCTATGGGACCTCCTAGGGGACCCTATATGGGATCCTAGGGGACCCTATATGGGATCCTAGGGGACCCTATATGGGACCCTGATACTATGGGACCCTATATGGGACCCTATATGAGACCCTATGGGGTCCTATGGGACCCTAATCCTATGGGATCCTATGGGACCCTATATGGGATCCTATGGGACCCTATATGGGACCCTGATACTATGGGACCCTATATGGGACCCTATATGAGACCCTATGGGGTCCTATGGGACCCTAATCCTATGGGATCCTACGGGACCCTATATGGGATCCTAGGGGACCCTATATGGGACCCTATGGGATCCTAGGGGACCCTATATGGGACCCTAATCCCATGGGATACTATGGGACCCTCTATGGGACCCTGTGGGACCCTATATGGGACCCTATATGGGACCCTATATGGGATCCTATGGGACCCTATATGGGACGCTATATGGGACCCTATATGAGACCCTATGGGGTCCTATGAGACCCTAATCCTATGGGATCCTATGGGACCCTATATGGGATCCTGTGGGACCCTCTATGGGACCCTCTATGGGATCCTATGGGACCCTCTATGGGACCCTATGGGATCCTAGGGGACCCTATATGGGACCCTAATCCTATGGGATACTATGGGACCCTATATGGGACCCTATGGGACCCTATATGGGACCCTATATGGGATCCTATGGGACCCTATATGGGATCCTATATGGGACCCTATATGAGACCCTATGGGGTCCTATGGGACCCTAATCCTATGGGATCCTATGGGACCCTATATGGGACCCTATGGGACCCTATGGGATCCTATATGGGACCCTACGGGATCCTATGGGACCCTCTATGGGACCCTATGGGATCCTAGGGGACCCTATATGGGATCCTAGGGGACCCTAGGGGATCCTAGGGGACCCTATATGGGACCCTAATCCTATGGGATACTATGGGACCCTATATGGGATCCTATGGGACCCTATATGGGACCCTATATGGGACCCTATATGAGACCCTATGGGGTCCTATGGGACCCTATATGGGATCCTATGGGACCCTCTGTGGGACCCTATGGGATCCTAGGGGACCCTATATGGGATCCTAGGGGACCCTATATGGGACCCTAATCCTATGGGATACTATGGGACCCTATATGGGACCCTATATGGGATCCTATGGGACCCTATATGGGACCCTATATGGGATCCTATATGGGATCCTATGGGACCCTATGGGACCCTATATGGGACCATGTGGGACCCTATATGGGACCCTATGGGACCTTATAGGGGCGTTCGGGGCCCTATAGGGGCTTGTAGCCACGTGGGAAGAGGGGGGAGAGCACGGGGGAGGATGCGGGTGAGAGCACGAAAAGTTATAGGGGAACTGTAGGACCCCCCTATACAGTCATGTAAGGGACGCTGCTATATATGCAAACTCCTATATCACGTATAATGAACGTAGGTGCGTGTACAGAACCACTTAGGGCCCCCTAAAAGCCATAGGGTGCAGGCGAGGCTGTGAAGGGGCCCTATAGGAGCCATAGGGGCGTGTGCGAGCGATGTAGGGTCCATACGCAAGCCCCAGAGATACACCTAAGGTCCTATAGGTGCTGTGTAAGAGCGTTACAGGGTCCATACGCGAGCCACAAGGGCACATTTGAGGTTCTATAGGTGCTGTGGAGATGTGTATGAAGCTGTATAGGTGCCATAGTTGGAAGTGTAGGTCCTTGGAGAGAGCGTGGGTGCTCATATAAGGCTGAACAGGGACCATATAGAATCATAGCTGTATGTGTAAGGGCACATAAAGCCATATAGACGTGATGTAGAGCCATATAAAGCCAAATAGAGATATTTAGAAAATGTATAATGGTTGTAGATACCACACAAGACTATATAGGGGCCTATAGAGGACCGTATGAGACCTGTAGGTGCTCCTAAGAGGCCATATAGGGCCCTACAGAGGCTATGTGGGACAGTATAGGGTTAACAGGTGCTTTTGGGAGGGTGTGCGGGGACACCTATGGGCTGTATGGGGCTGTGTAGGGTCTAGGGGCACCTATATGAGGCTACAGGGGGGCTGTATGGGACTGTATAGGGTCTATAAGCGCTTCCACCAGGCTTGTCAGGGTGACACAGGGGTGACATGGGGTCTGCAAATCCACGCGGGTGCCCTTTGGGGCCATATAGGGTCTAGGGGCACCCATATGAGGCTATAGGGGGGCTGTGTGGGACCATATAGGAGCTATAAGTGCCTCCACCAGGCTTTTTAGGGTGTCGTAGGGGCAACGCACGGTCTGCAGGTACCCGTGAAAATCCACGAGGACGCCCTTTGGGGCTATATAGGGTCTAGGGGCACCTATATGAGGCTATAGGGGGGCTGTATGGCACCGTATAGAGGCTATAAGTGCCTCCACCAGGCTTTATAGGGTGGCGTAGGGGTGACGCAGGGTCTGCAGGTGCCCGTGCAAATCCACGAGGGCACTCTTTGGGGCTACATAGGGTCTAGCGGCACCTATATGAGGCTATAGGGGGGCTGTATGGCACCGTATAGGGCTATAAGTGCCTCCACCAGGCTTTTTAGGGTGGCGTAGGGGTGACGCAAGGTCTGCAGGTGCCCATGAAAATCCACGAGGGCGCCCTTTGGGGGCTATATAGGGTCTAGGGGCACCCATATGAGGCCATAGGGGGGCTGTATGGCACCGTATAGGGGCTATAAGTGCCTCCACCAAGCTTTTTAGGGTGGCATAGGGGTGACACTGGATCTGCAGATGCCCGTGTAAATCCACACGGACACCCTTTGGGGCCATATAGGGTCTAGGGGCACCTATATGAGGCCATAGGGGGGCTGTATGGGACCGTATAGGGGCTATAAGCGCCTCCACCAGGCTTTTTAGGGTGGCGTAGGGGTGACGCAGGGTCTGCAGGTGCCCATGAAAATCTACGAGGGCGCCCTTTGGGGGCTATATAGGGTCTAGGGGCACCCATATGAGGCCATAGGGGGGCTGTATGGCACCGTATAGGGGCTATAAGTGCCTCCACCAAGCTTTTTAGGGTGGCATAGGGGTGACACTGGATCTGCAGATGCCCGTGTAAATCCACACGGACACCCTTTGGGGCCATATAGGGTCTAGGGGCACCTATATGAGGCCATAGGGGGGCTGTATGGGACCGTATAGGGCTATAAGCGCCTCCACCAGGCTTTTTAGGGTGGCGTAGGGGTGACGCAAGGTCTGCAGGTGCCCGTGAAAATCCACGAGGGCGCCCTTTGGGGCCATATAGGGTCTAGGGGCACCCATATGAGGCTATAGGGGGGCTGTATGGCACCGTATAGAGGCTATAAGTGCCTCCACCAGGCTTTTTAGGGTGGCGTAGGGGTGACGCAGGGTCTGCAGGTGCCCGTGCAAATCCACGAGGGCGCCCTTTGGGGGCCATACGGAGCCGTAGGGGCGCCGTATGGAATCCGTAGGGGCGCCGTATGGAATCCATAGGGGACCCTATACGTTCCGCAGGTGTTCCGGAGCGGCGAGGGGATGGGGATCCGCCTGGACGGGGCCTCGGCGTTCCAGGGCGCCCTGATCTCGCCCCACTACGACTCGCTGCTGGTCAAGGTGGTGGCGCACGGCCCCGACCAGCCCGCCGCCGCCGCCAAGATGAGGAGGGCGCTGGCCGAGTTCCGCATCCGCGGCGTCAAGGTGGGGGGGCGGGGGGGGGGGTGAGCACGGGGGGGGGGCCTGGTGCAATGCACGATGGAGTGGGGGGGGTCGTGGTGCAATGCACGATGTTGTTGGGGGGGCTCTGGGAGGGGTGCGGGAGTCCTGGTGCGATGCATGGTGGTCTTGGGGGGGCTCCGAGAGGGGTTGGGGGGGGGGGGGGGGTCCTGGTGCGATGCACAATGAGGGAGGGGGGTCCTGGTGCGATGCACGGTGGCGTTGGGGGGCTCTGGGAGGGGCAGGGGGGGTCCTGGTGGAATGCACGATGGAGTGGGGGGAATCCTCGTGCAATGCACAATGGGGTGGGGGGGCTTTGCGAGGGGGGGACTCTCATGCAATGCACAGGGGAGCTGGGGGGGCTCTCGTGCAATGCACAGGGGAACTGAGGGTCCTCGTGCAATGCCCAGGGGAGCTGGGGGGGGTCCTCGTGCAATGCCCAGGGGAGCTGGGGGGCTCTTGTGCAACGCCCAAGGGAGCTGGGGATCCTCGTGCAATGCACGGGGGAGCTGGGGGGGCTCTCGTGCAATGCGTGATGGGGCTGGGGGTCCTTGTGCAATGCACAGGGGAGCTGGGGGTCCTCGTGTGATGCACAGGTGAACTGGGGGTCCTCGTGCAATGCACGGGGGAACTGGGGGTCCTTGTGCAATACACAGGGGAACTGGGGGTGGGTCTCGTGCAACACACAGGGGAGCTGGGGGTCCTCGTGCAATGCACAAGTGAACTGGGGGGGCTCTCGTGCAATGCCCAGGGGAGCTGGGGGTCCTCATGCAATGCACAGGTGAACTGGGGGTCCTCGTGCAATGCAAGGGGGAACCGGGGGGGCTCTCGTGCAATGCACGGGGGAGCTGGGGGTCCCCATGCAATGCACAGGTGAACTGGGGGTCCCCGTGCAATGCACAGGTGAACTGGGGGTCCTCGTGCAATGCACGGGGGAACTGGGGGGGCTCTCGTGCAATGCACGGGGGAACTGGGGGGGCTCTCGTGCAATGCACGGGGGAACTGGGGGGGCTCTCGTGCAATGCCCAGGGGAGCTGGGGGTCCTCGTGCAATGCACGGGGGAACTGGGGGGGCTCTCGTGCAATGCCCAGGGGAGCTGGGGGTCCTCATGCAATGCACAGGTGAACTGGGGGTCCTCGTGCAATGCACGGGGGAACTGGGGGTCCTTGTGCAATACACAGGGGAACTGGGGGGGGGTCTCGTGCAATGCACAGGGGAGCTGGGGATCCTTGTACAATGCACAGGGGAACCGGGGGGGCTCTCGTGCAATGCACAGGGGAGCTGGGGGTCCTCGTGCGATGCACGGGGGAACTGGGAGAGGTCTCGTGCAACGCACAGGGGAACTGGGGGGGCTCTCGTGCAACGCACAGGGGAGCTGGGGGAGCTGCTCAGCACCCCGTGCGTTGCACAAGGGGGGGTGTGGGGGGTGTTGCTCGGCCCGTGGTGCGTTGCACGAGGGTCCGCTCACGCCGGCGGCGCCGTCTCTGGCAGACGAACATCCCGTTCCTGCAGAACGTCCTGGCGCACCCCCAGTTCCTGGGCGGCGCCGTCGACACCCAGTTCATCGACGAGAACCCCGAGCTCTTCCACCTGCAGCCCAGCCAGAACCGGGCCCAGAAATTGCTCCACTACCTGGGTGGGGGTCCCGGGGGGGGGGTCCGGGGGGGGTCCTGAGGGGGTCTGGGGAGGTTCTGAGGGGGCCCGAGGGGGTTTGGGGGGGTTCTGAGGGGGTCTGGGGAGGTTCTGAGGGGGTCTGGGGGGTTTGGGGGGGTTCTGAGGGGGTCTGGGGAGGTTCTGGGGGGTCTGGGGGGGTCTGGGGGGGTTCTGAGGGGGTCTGGGGAGGTTCTGGGGGGGGTTGGGGGGGTTCTGAGGGGGTTTGGGGGGGTTCTGAGGGGGCCTGAGGGGCTTGGGGGGGTTCTGAGGGGGTCTGGGGGGGTTCTGAGGGGGTTTGGGGAGGTTCTGGGGGGGGTTGGGGGGGTTCTGAGGGGTCTGGGGAGGTTCTGGGGGGGCCTGGGGGGGGCTCGAGGGGGCCTGGGGAGGTTCTGAGGGGGTCTGGGGGGGCCTGGGGGGGGGCCGAGGGGGTTTGGGGGGGTTCTGAGGGGGTCTGGGGGGGTTCTGAGGGGGTCTGGGGGGGTTTGGGGGGGTTTGGGGGGGGGTTCTGAGGGGGTCTGGGGGGGCCGGGGGGGGCCGAGGGGGTTTGGGGGGAGTTCTGAGGGGGTCTGGGGAGGTTTGGGGGGGTTCTGAGGGGGTCTGGGGGGGTTTGGGGGGGGGGTTCTGAGGGGGTCTGGGGGGGCCGGGGGGGGCCGAGGGGGTTTGGGGGGAGTTCTGAGGGGGTCTGGGGGGGTTTGGGGGGGTTCTGAGGGGGTCTGGGGGGGCCTCGGGGGGGGGCCTGAGGGGGTTTGGGGGGGTTCTGGGTGGGTTTCGGGGGGCCTGGGGGGGTCCTGAGGAAGTCTGGGGGGGTCCTGGGGGAGGGTCTCTTGGGGGGGGGGGGGTCCCTTAAGAGTCCTGACCAGGTGCCCCCCCCCAGGCCACGTGATGGTGAACGGCCCCAGCACCCCCCTGCCCGTCAAGGCCAAAGCGGCGCTGGTGGAGCCCGTGCCCCCCCCCGTGCCCATGGGTGAGTGGGGACGGGGGGGGGCTGAGGGTCCCATAGGGTCTTCGTGGGGGGGGGGGTCCTATAGGGGTCCTCCTTGGAGGGGGGCGGTCTTGGGGGGGGGTCCCATAGGGGTCCTTATTGGGGGGGGGGGGGGCACAGAGGGGAGATCTTCGGGGGGGGTCCCACAGGGGTCCTCCGGGTGGGGGGGGTGCATTTGGGTTCCGTGGGACCCTCCTGGTTTGGGGGGGGGGCATAAGGGGGGTGTGATTTTTGGGGGGGGGGGGGGGCATGCACGCCTCACGCCCGCGCCATGCACACGCTCAGCACCACAAAGCGGGTCGACGGGCGCTCTGTGGGTTGGGGTGTCCCCCCCCCCCAAAAAAACAAATCCCCAGGGAGACCCTCCCCATGGTGAACCCTCCCCAAAAGAAATCCCCATGGTGACCCCCCCCCATTATAATCCCTACGGTGACCCCCTTCCCATGGTGACCCCCCCTCCCCATTATAATCCCCATGGTGACCCCCTCCCATGGTGACCCCCCCATTATAATTCCTATGGTGACCCCCCCCAGTACAATCCCCATGGTGACCCCCTCCCATGGTGCCCCCCCCCCCCCAGTACCATCCCCATGGTGACCCCCTCCCCATGGTGACCCCCCCCCATGGTGACCCCCCCCCCCCCCAAAATCCCCATGGTGACCTCCGCCTTGGGGTGCCCCCCCCCCCAAAAGAAAACAAATCCCCATGGTGACCCCCCATGGTGACCCCCCCCCATTATAATCCCCATGGTGACCCTCTCTCCATGGTGACCCCCCCCAGTACCAACCCCATGATGACCCCCCCCCAGTACCATCCCTATGGTGACCCCCCCCATTATAATCCCATGGTGACCCCCTCCCCATGGTGACCCCCCCCAGTACAATCCCCATAGTGACCCCTCCCATGGTGACCCCCCCCATTATAATCCCCATGGTGACCCCCTCCCCAGTATCATCCCCATGTTGATCCCCCCCATGGTGACCCCCCCTAGTACAATCCCCATGGTGACCCCCTCCCCATGGTGACCCCCCCCCCAGTATCATCCCCATAGTGACCCCCCATTATAATCCCCATGGTGACCCCCCCCCCCAGTACAATCCCATGGTGACCCCCTCCCCATGGTGACCCCCCCCCAGTACAATCCCCATGGTGACCCCCTCCCCATGATGACCCCCCCCATTATAATCCCCATGGTGACCCCTCCCCATGATGACCCCCCCCCAATATAATCCCCATGGTGACCCCCCCCCCAGTACAATCCCCATGGCCATTATAAGCCCCATGGTGACCCCCCCCCCAGTATCATCCCCATGGTGACCCCCCTCCCCATGGTGACCCCCCCCATTATAATCCCAATGGTGACCCCCCCTAGTACCATCCCCATGGTGACCCCCTCCCCATGGTGACCCCCCCCATTATAATCCCCGTGGTGACCCCCCCCAGTACCAACCCCATGGTGACCCCCCCCATTATAATCCCCATAGTGACCCCCCATAGTGACACCCCCCTTCCCCCCCCCCCCATGTCCCCGCCCCCAGGGCCGCCCCCGGCGGGGCTGCGGGAGGTGCTGTCCCGCGAGGGGCCGGGGGGCTTCGCGCGGGCGCTGCGGGCGCACCGGGGGCTGCTGCTGACGGACACGACGTTCCGCGACGCCCACCAGTCCCTGCTGGCCACCCGCGTCCGCACCCGCGACCTGGCGCGCGTCGCCCCCTTCGTGGCGCACGCCCTCGGCCCCCTCTGCAGCATGGAGACCTGGGGAGGTCGGGGGGCGGGGCCTGGTGGGAGGGGGCGGGGCCTGGTGGGAGGGGGCGGGGCCTGGTGGGAGGGGGCGGGGCCTGGTGGGAGGGGGGCGGGGTCTGGGAGGAAGGGGGCGGGGCCTGGGAGGAAGGGGGCGGGGCCTGGGAGGGGTGGGCGGGGCCTGGGAGGGGTGGGCGGGGCCTGGGAGGAGGGGGCGGGGCCTGGTGGGAGGGGGGCGGGGCCTGGGAGGAGGGGGGTGGGGCCTGGGATGAGGGGGCGGGGCCTGGTGGGAGGGGGCGGGGCCTGGTGGGAGGGGGTGGGGCCTGGGAGGAGGGGGCGGGGCCTGGGAGGGGTGGGCGGGGCCTGGGGTGGGGCATGGAAGGGGCCTGGGAGGAGGGGGGCGTGGCCTGGGAGGAGGGGGGCGTGGCCTGGGAGGAGGGGGGCGGGGCCTGGGAGGAGGTGGGCGGGGTCTGGGAGGAGGGGGCGGGGTCTGGGAGGAGGGGGCGGGGTCTGGGAGGAGGGGGCGGGGTCTGGGAGAAAGGGCGGGGCCTGGTGGGAGGGGGCGGGGCCTGGGAGGAGGGGGGCGTGGCCTGGGAGGGGAGGCGGGGGCTGGTAGGAGGGGGGCGGGGCCTGGGAGGAGGGGGGCGGGGCCTGGTAGGAGGGGGGCGGGGCCTGGGAGGGGGCAGGGCATCAAGAAGGGGTCTGGGGGCGGGGCCTGGGGGCTAGTGGTGGGCGGGGCCTGGAATGGGTGGGCGGGGCCTGGGAGGAGGGGCGGGGTCTGGGAGTGGGTGGTGCATCGGGGGCGGGGCATGTGGTGGGTGGGCGGGGCATGGGGGCGGGGCATGGGAGGGGGCAGGCCATCGAGGAGGGGTCTGGGAGTGGTGGGCGGGGTCTAAGGGGGGGCGGGGCATGAGGGGGCGGGGTCTGAGAGGGGCGGGGCATCGAGGGATTTGAGGAGGGGCGGGGCTGCAGCAGCGCTTGGCTGGGAGCCCTGCTGGGGGCGCACCAGGGGGCGGGGCTCTGAGGGGTGTGGCCTATAGGGGCGGGGCTTCTGCAGGGGGCGGGGCTGCAGCGGCACGTGGCTGATGGGCTGGCCCTGCTGGGGGTGCACCAGGGGGCGGGGCTTTTGAAGGGGGTGTGGTCTCTGGGGGCGGGGCTTAAAGGGGGGCGTGGTCTATGGGGGCGGGGCTTTAAGGGGGTGTGGCCTCTGTGGCCATCTATGGGTGCCAAGGGGCGGGGCTTAATGGAGGGGGCGGAGCTTCCCGGGGCAGGGCTTACCTGGGTAGGGCTTCACCGGGGGCGGGGCTTAAAGGGGGCGGGGCTTAAAGGGGGCGGGGCCTCGCACGGGCAGCAGGGAGCACAGGAGCTGTGCACGAGAGGCGGGGCGTGCAAGGGGATTGGTGCAAGGGGGCAGGGCTTGCACCGACGGGGCGGGGCTTGGGTCAGGGGGCGGGGCTCGCACGGGGGGCGGGGCTCTCCGAGGCCCCTCCCCTTGTCCCCAGCAGGCCGTCCGGCCGTCCGCCCCGCAGGCGCCACCTTCGACGTGGCCATGCGCTTCCTGCACGAGTGCCCCTGGGAGCGGCTGCGGGAGCTGCGGCGCCTGGTCCCCAACATCCCCTTCCAGATGCTGCTGCGCGGCGCCAACGCCGTCGGCTACACCAACTACCCCGACAACGTCATCTACCGGTATGGGGCTGGGGGGGTCCCTGGGGTCGTGGGGGGTCATGGGGGATTTGGGGGTACATGGGGAGCTGGGGCATATAAAGGGATATGGGGTACATGGGGAGATGGGGTCATACGGGGACATGGGGGTACAAGGGGATGTGGGGGTGAATGGGGACATATAGGGGCATGGGGGGTCATGGGGGATTCGGGGGCGCACGAGGAGATGGGGCACGTTGGGGGTATGGGGGTACATGGGGAGATGGGGGAGATGGGGTCATATGGGGGGTTGGGGGGGATGTGGGGGTCCCTGGGGTCATATGGGGCCATGGGGGATTTGGGGGCGCAGAGGGAGATTGGGCACACGGGGGGATTTGGGGGGTAGGGGGTTATACGGGGAGATGGGGTCGTATGGGGACATTGGGGTACAAGGGGATGTGGGGGTGAATGGGGACATATGGGGCCATGGGGGGTCATGGGGGATTTGGGGGTGCATGGGAAGATGGAGCACGTGGGGGGATTTGGGGGATAGGGGGGTAGACAGGGAGATGGGGTCATATGGGGACATTGGGGTACAAGGGGATGTGGGGGTGAATGGGGACATATAGGGACATGGGGGGTCATTGGGGATTTGGGGGCACACAGGGAGATTGGGCACACGGGGGGATGTGGGGGGTAGGGGGGTAGAGGGGGAGATGGGGTCATATGGGGACATGGGGGTACGAGGGTATGTGGGGGTGAATGGGGACGTATGGGGCCATGGGGGGTCACGGGGGATTTGGGGGTGCACAGGGAGTTAGGGCACGTGGGGGGTATAGAGGTACATGGGGAGATGGGGGAGATGGGGTCATATGGGGACATGGGGGGTCAGGGGGGATGTGGGGGTCCCTGGGGACATATAGGGACATGGGGGGTCATGCGGGATTTGGGGGTGCACGAGGAGATGGGACATGGGTGGGTATGGGGGTACGCGGGGAGATGGGGGAGTTGGGGACATGGGGGTACGAGGGGATGTGGGGGTGAATGGGGTCATATGGGGACATGGGGGGTTGGAGGGGATTTGGGGGTCCCTGGGGACATATGAGGGCATGGGGGGTCATGGGGGATTTGGGGGTGCATGGGGAGATGGGGCATATAAAGGGATATGGGAATGTAAGGTGTGCAAGTACATAGGGAGATGGGGTCATACGGGGACATGGGGTGTTGAAGGGGATGTGGGGGTCCCCGGGGTCATGGGGGGTCATGGGGGATTTGGGGGTACATGGGGAGCTGGGGCCTATAAAGGGATATGGGGATATAGGGGAGATGGGGGTACCTGGGGAGACACGGGGACACGGGGACCTGGAGGATGAGGAGGGACACGGGGCCACCGCGGGCTGGCGGGACTTATTGGGGGGGGGGTCCTCACGGCACCCCCTGACGCCCCCCCCCCCCCAAGCTTCTGCGAGGTGGCGGCGGCCAACGGCATGGACATCTTCCGGGTGTTCGACGCCCTCAACTACCTCCCCAACCTCCTGCTGGGGGTGGAGGCCGTGGGGAGGGCGGGCGCCGTGGTGGAGGCCGCGCTCTCCTACACGGGGGACGTGGCCGACCCCACGCGCACCAAGTACGGCCTTGACTACTACCTGGGGCTGGCCCGCGAGCTGGTGGCCGCCGGCACCCACATCCTCTGCATCAAGGTGAGGGGGGGGGCTGGGGGTCCCTGGGGTATGGGGAAGGGGCTTGGGGAGGGGCTTGCAATGAGGTTCTGGGGGGTTGGGAGGGGGAATTTGGGGTCCTGAGGGGCTTGGGGTGAGGTTCTGGGGGGCTGGGAGAGGGAATTTGGGGTCCTGAGGGGCTTGGGGTGAGGTTGTGGGGGGCTGGGAGGGGGAGTTAGGGGTCCGGAGGGGCTTGGGGTGAGGTTGTGGGGGGCTGGGAGGGGGAATTGGGGGGCTTGGGGTGAGGTTGTGGGGGGCTGGGAGGGGGAATTTGGGGTCCTGAGGGGCTTGGGGTGAGGTTCTGGGGGGCTGGGAGGGGGAATTTGGGGTCCTGAGGGGTCGTGGGGGGGCGGAGAAGGGATCTGGGGGGGGTTCAGGGGGTTCTGGGAGGATGGAGGGGGGTCTTGGGGGGTTCTGGGGAGGCTTGGGATGGGTATGGGGAGGGCAGAAGGGGGAATTGGGGATCCTGGGGGGTTTGGGATGGGTATGGGGGGCTTGGGATGGGTTCTGGGGGGCTTGGGACGGGTATAGGGGTCTGGAAGCAGGAACACGGCATCCCCGCGCCCTCAGGACACCTCGGAAGGGGGCGGGGGGGGGGCGGGATGGGTTTTGGGGTCCCCCCCCGTCACCCCGAAATCCCGTCCCCAGGACATGGCAGGGCTGCTGACCCCGGCGGCCGCCCGCTTGCTGGTGGGGGCCCTGCGCGAGCGCTTCCCCGACGTGCCCCTGCACATCCACACCCACGACACCGCCGGGGCCGCCGTCGCCTCCATGCTGGCGGCCGCCAACGCCGGCGCCGACGTGGTGGACGTGGCCGTGGACGCCATGGCCGGGATGACCTCGCAGCCCAGCATGGGCGCCCTGGTGGCCTGCACCCGCGGTACCCCGCTGGACACAGGTAACGGGGTGGCCCCCGAGGTGGTGGGGGGGGTCACGGAGGGGGCGCCGTGGTGGTTGGGGGTGGTGGCGTGGTCGTGGGGGTGGTGTCGTGGGGGTGGTATCGTGGTGGTGGTGGTGGTATCGTGGTCCTGGTGATGGTGTCATGGTCGTGGTGGTGGTATTGTGGTCCTGGTGGTGTTATGGTCGTGGTGGTGGTATCGTGGTCGTGGTGGTGGTGTTGTGGTCGTGGTGGTGATATCGTGGTCATGGAGGTGGTATCATGGTTGTGGTGGTGGCACCGTGGTTGTGGTGGTGGTATCGTGGTCCTGGTGGTTGGTATCATGGTCGTGGTGGTGGTGTCATGGTCGTGGTTGTGGTGTCGTGGTCGTGGTGGTGGTATCGTGGTCGTGGTGGTGGTGTCGTGGTCGTGGTTGTGATGTCATGGTGGTGGTGGTGGTGTCGTGGTCGTGGTGGTGGTATTGTGCTCCTGGTGATGGCATCGTGCTCATGGTGACGACATCGTGGTCGTGGTGGTGGTATCGTGGTCGTGGTGGTGGTGTCGTGGTTGTGGTGGTGGCACCGTGGTCATGGAGATGCTACTGTGGACGTGGTGGTATCGGAGTCATGGAGATGCTACCGTGGTCGTGGTGGTGGCACCATGGTCACGGTGGTGGCACTGTGGTCATGTTGGTGGTATTGTGCTCATGGTGGTGGTATCACGGTCATGGAGATGCTATCACGGTCATGGTGGTACCGAAGTCATGGAGATGCTACCAAAATCATGGTGGTGGCACTGTGGTTTTGGAGATGCTTCCGTGGTCATGGAGGTGGCACCATGGTCATGGAGATGCTACCGTGGTCATGGTGGTGGCACAGTGGTTGTGGAGATGCTACCGTGGTGATGGAGGTGGCACCGTGGTCGTGAAGATGCTACCAAGGTCATGGTGGTTGCACCATGGTCGTGGAGGTGCTACCCCGGTCATGGTGGTGGCACCGTGGTCATGGCAACGCCGCTGTGGTGATGGCACTGCCACCACGATCCCGGCAATTCTCCCATGGCCGTAGTGATGCCACCACAATCCTGGTGATGCCACCAGGGCCACGGCAACGCCACCACGATCCTGGCAACGCCACCACGGCCATTCTGATGCCACCACAGCCCCGTCATCGTGCCCAACCCATTGGACCCCCCATCCATGGCTTCTCCCAACCCTGGTGGCCCCCAACCTTGGCGTCCCCGTGGTCCCCAACACCCACGTGTCCCCCTCCCCGCACCCAGGCATCGCGCTGGAGCGGGTGTTCGAGTACAGCGAGTACTGGGAGGCGGCGCGGGCGCTCTACGCCGCCTTCGACTGCACGGCCACCATGAAGTCGGGCAACGCGGACGTCTACGAGAACGAGATCCCGGGGGGCCAGTACACCAACCTCCACTTCCAGGCCCACGCCATGGGGCTGGGCCACAAGTTCAAGGAGGTGAAGAAGGCCTACGCCGAGGCCAACAAGCTCCTCGGGGACCTCATTAAGGTGAGGCTGGGGCTGGGCTCCATGGGGTTTTCTCCATGGGTTGGGTGCTCTCCATGGGTTGGGTGCTCTCCATGGGGTGGGTGATCTCTATGGGATGGGTGGTCTTCATGGGGTGGGTGGTCTTCGTGGGATGGTCTCCACGGGATAGATGCTCTCCATGGGGTGGGTGGTCTTCATGAGATCGGTAACGTTCATGGGATGATCTCCATGGGGTGGGTGGTGTTTGTGGGACGGTCTCCATGGGGTGGTCTTCATGGGGTGGGTGATCTCCATGGGATGGGTGGTCTTCACGGGGTGGGTGGTCTCCATGAGATGGATGGTATTCGTGGGATTCTCTCCATGGGGTGGGTGACCTCCATGGGGTGGGTGGTCTCAAGGGGATGGTCTCCATGGGTTGGGTGTTCTCCATGGGTTGGGTTTTCTCCATGGGGTGGGTGATCTTTATGGGATGGGTGCTCGCCATGGGGTGGGTGTTCTCCATGGGGTGGTTGGTCTTCATGAAACGGGTGGTCTTCATGGGATGGTCTTCTTGGGGTGGGCGCTCTCTGTGGGGTGGGATGGTTTTGTGGAGCGGGTGATCTCTGTGGGATGGGTGGTCTCCATGGGGTGGGTGCTCTCCATGGGGTGGGTGGTCTTCGTGGGATCCTCTCCGTGGGATGGGTGATCTCCGTGGAGTGGGTGGTCTTCATGAGGTGGGTGGTCTTCGTGGGATGCTCTCCATGGGGTGGGTGGTCTCAATGGGGTGGGTGCTCTCCATGGGGTGGATGCCCTCCATGGGGTGGGTGCCCCCCACGGGTTTTCCTTATGGGATGCTCCCGCTAGGAACAGCAGCATGGTGACCTCCCCTGGCAGGGTGACACCCTGGGGTGACACCAAGCGGGGTGACGCCCGGGGGGGGGCGGGGTCTCTGTCGGGGGCAGGTGACGCCGTCGTCGAAGGTGGTGGGGGACCTGGCGCAGTTCATGGTGCAGAACGGGCTGTCGCGCGAGGAGGTGGAGGCGCGGGCGGACGAGCTCTCCTTCCCCGTCTCCGTCGTGGAGTTCCTGCAGGGCTACATCGGCACCCCCCCGGGGGGCTTCCCCGAGCCCTTCCGCTCCCGGGTGCGTGGGGGGGGGACAGGGGGACTGGGAAGGGGGGCTGGGAGGGAAATTGGGAGCGCTGGGAGGGATCTGGGATGGACTGGAGGGTGACTGGGAAGGGTTTGGGGGGCGCTGGGAGGGACTGGGGAACACTGGGAGGGTACTGGGGGGGGGTGGAAGGGACTGGGAGGCGCTGGGAGAGTGCTGGGGGGGTGTGGAAGGGACTGGGAGGTACTGGGAAGGAACTGGAGGGCACTGGGAGGGGACTAGGGAGGACTGGGGGGAACTGGGAGGGACTGGGATGGGCTAGGGTGCACTGGGAAGGGACTGGAAGGCACTGGGAAGGGACCGGGGGGCACTAGGAGGGGACTAAAGAGGACTGGGGGGCACTGGGAGGGACTGGGAATGGACTGGGAGGCACTGGGAGGCTTTGCTGGAGGTGCCGGGCAGGGCTCGTTGCCATGACGACGGTCCCAGCATAGCAACGGGTACCAGCGCTGTTTGCCATGGCAACAACCCTTAGCAACGGGTCCTACAGACGGTTGCTATGGCAGCAGCCCTTAGCAACAGGTCCTACAGCCAGTTGCCAAGACAACAGCCCCTGCAACAGGTCCTAGTGCCTGGTTGCCATGGCAGCAGCCCTTAGCAATGAGTCCTACAGGCGGTTGCCATGGCAGCAGCCCTTAGCAACGGGTCCCAGTGCCCAGTTACCATGACAACAGCCCTTAGCAATGGGTCCTACAGCCGGTTGCCGTGGCAGCAGCCCCAGCAACGGGTCCCAGTGCCTAGTTGCCATGACAACAGCCCTTAGCAACGGGTCCTACAGCCAGTTGCCATGGCAGCAGCCCCAGCAACGGGTCCTAGTGCCCGGTTGCCATGACAACAGCCCTTAGCAACGGGTCCTAGTGCCCGGTTGCCATGACAACAGCCCTTAACAATGGATCCTGCATCCGGTTGCCATGGCAGCAGCCCTTAGCAATGGGTCCCAGTGCCTGGTTGCCATGACAACAGCCCTTAGCAGTGGGTCCTACAGCCAGTTGCCATGGCAGCAGCCCTTAGCAATGAGTCCCAGTGCCCGGTTGCCACGGCTCGGTTGCCGTGACATCGGTCGCCATGGCAACACCGGCATCCTTCCCCCCCATCCAGGTGCTGAAGGACCTGCCGCGGGTGGAGGGGCGCCCGGGGGCCTCGCTGCCCCCCCTGGACTTCGAGGCGCTGGGCCAGGAGCTGGGGGCGCGGGACGGGGCCCCCCCCAGCGCCGAGGAGCTGCTGTCGGCCGCGCTGTACCCCAAGGTGTACGGCGACTTCCGCGCCTTCGCCTCCACCTTCGGTCCCGTCTCCTGCCTGGGCACCCGCCTCTTCCTGGAGGGGCCCACCATCGCCGAGGAGTTCGAGGTGGGCGGGGCTTCGGGGGGTGGGAGGGGCTTCGGGTGGGAGGGGCTTGGAGGTGGGAGGGGCTTGGAGGTGGGAGGGGCCTGGGGTGGAGCAGGGCTTGATGTGGGTGAGGTAGGGGTATGGGGCTTTGGGGGGGTGGGCGGGGCTTCGGGGAGTGGGCGGGGCTTTGGGAGTGGGCGGGGCTTTGGGAGTGGGCGGGGCTTGGGAGTGGGCGGGGCTTTGGGAGTGGGCTGGGCTTTGGGAGTGGGCGGGGCTTTGGGAGTGGGAGGGGCTTGGGAGTGGGCGGGGCTTTGGGAGTGGGAGGGGCTTGTGGGTGGGCGGGGCTTGTGAGTGGGCGGGGCTTAGGGGTGGTGCCATGCATGGGGAGGGGGAGGCATGGATGGGGTGGGCGGGGCTTTGGGAGTGGGCGGGGCTTTGGGAGTGGGCGGGGTTTAAGTGGGAGTGGCTTAACGTAGGAGGGGCTTTGGGGTGGGCGGGGCTTGTGGGTGGGAGGGGCTTGAGTGGGGTGGGGCTGGGGTGGTGCAAGGCATAGGGGCACTGATGGGGTGGGCGGGGCTTCCGGGTGGGCGGGGCTTGGGGGTGGGCGTGGCTTGTGGGTGGGCGTGGCTTGCGGGTGGGAGGAGCTTGGGGTGGGGCGAGGCATGGGGAGGGGGGGAGGCGCGGGTGGGGTGGGCGGGGCTTGGCACACCTCGCACGCCCTCTCACACCCTTGCACGCTCTCGCACACCTTGCACGTTCCCGCACGCCCTCACGCTCTTGCACACCTTGCACGCTCACACACACCTTGCACGCCCTCTCACACACCTTGCACTCTCTCGCACGCCTTGCACACTCCCGCACACCTCGCACGCTCTCGCACTCTTACACCTCACATGCTCTTGCACGCCCTCAAATGCTCCCGCATGCCTTGCATGCTCTTGCACGCCTTGCACGCTCCTTCACACCCCTGCACGCTCTCGCACACCTTGCACGCTCCCACACACCTTGCACACACTCGCACGCTCTCTTACACCTCACACGCTCTTGCACGCCCTCACACGCTCTCTCTCACACCTCGCACACTCTCTCGTGCCTTTCACGCTCCCACACACCCTTGCACGCTCCTTCAAACCCTTGCACGCTCCTTCACACCCTTGCACGCTCCTGCATAACCTCACGCTCCCGCACACCTTGCG
>NW_028153827.1:44026-102719 GCF_964211835.1 Anser anser
CCAAGCATCAAGGTAGCCAGTGTAACCACACGGATTAAGCTGCAGGAAGCAGCTGTAATAAGTCACTATAGGATACATTACAGTAGGCTACTGGTATACCAGGCACATGGCACCTTCACCTCTTGTTGCCTGAGTAACGATGCTCTCGCTTCCACCCCATCACCCTCTGCACACAGCTTTTCATTCATTTTGCTTCATTCTTAAAAATATTTTTAAAAAATCATCAACATGGAAGAGCACTTTTATTTCACATATCAAGAAACTACAGTGGGATGCTTTCCTTTATGTGCTCTAAACTTTTATTTTTTTGAGTCATCTTCCCTCTTTTCTCTTTTTTTTTTTTTTTTGATATCTGCTAGACCACTCAAAACTCCCCTTTTATCTCCCATTCTATTACTTGAGCTCTGGCTGCACTTTTAGCAGTAACTTGTGGTTTAACAGCTTGTTCCAACCCATTTTCCATTATTAATAGTTTCTAAATTACTTTCTTACAATAGAAGGTAGCTGAAGATCCCAAAACTGATGTAGAAATGCCAGGATCCTGCTTATGCTGACAGCAATTTATCAAAACCTACCACTTTTCACTTTTTCCTCCTGTTTTCTCTTCCTACCCCTTTCCTTTCTTTCCATCCTAGCACTTCACCCTCCCTCAAATATATCCATGCGGAAAAAAAAGCCAACCACCACCCAACTTTTTTTTTTTTTTTAATTGTGCTGTATCCAGAGACACATTTTGGTTGGCAGTACTTTGATCCAGATGTCAATATATGCCATACTGGTCATGATTAAATATTCTAGCGGAATGTAAAAGAACTCTGGTTTAGCTCTCGAATGCTGCTTCTTTTTCTTAGAAAAATGGTTGAAAAAAGTACTCATTTTAAAAAAACTTCAACCTTATTTTCATGGATCCAAACCTCATTTAGGCAAAAATTGGACAGAGATGGCCAGCAGCATCCAGAAAAATGTTAAGGATAAAATCTCTCCTCCTGACTTCCAGTTAGCTACTAGCTGAAGCACATTCCAGAGTACCCAGAATAATTACTTAAAAATCTATGGTGGTTCCAAAGTCTACGTTATCTGTACTTCACACTTCGAACGTAATCAGAAAGGTTTTGAAAGTAATCATGCCAGTTCCTTTTGAAGACTTCCAATTAGAAAAGGTATTTACATAATCATTTGATAAAAGCTTTTTAACAAAGTAGGAATATATCTAATACTTGGAACATGGCAGCTATATTCAACCCATGTACCCTCCTTTCAAAAATAGCTGCAATTATTTTGAAGTAATTAAGTTAAACAAAGATAGCCAGGTCCACAAAACACATAGCCCTGGGGTAGTTGGGTGATAAATGGGGAGAGTAATTAGTGAGGAGTTAATTGGGGAGAAATTAAGGAGGGGATTAATGGGGGGAGAGTAATTAGTGGGGGGCATGGGGAAGGGGAGTTAATGGAGGGGGAACAATTAGTGGGGGAGGGCATTAATTGGGGGGAATGGGATTAACGGGGGTGGTTAATTGGAGATTAATTGGGAGCAGCGGGAATTAACGAGGGTGATTAATGGGGGAGATTAATTGGGGGGGAAATAAGAGGGTAATTAACGTGGGGGTTCAAGACGGGTCATTAACGCGGAGGTTAATTTGGGAGGGGGAGTTGAGGGCAGGCAGGGGGATTAATGGGGGGCAGTTAGTGAAAAGGGGGGCAATTAAGGAGGGCGGGGGGCAATTAAGGAGGGTGGGGGGCAATTGAGGAGGAAGGGAGGCAATTAAGGAAGGCGATAATTAACAAGGGGGGCAATTAACGAAGGGGCTGCCCTCCCCCCCCCCCCCCAGGAGCAGGGACACGGAGCTGTTCGTCAACACCAACCGGGGGGGCGCCGGCGGGGACACGGAGGAGGAGGAGGAGGAGGAGGAGGAGGAAGATGAGGACGAAGATGAGGAGGAGGAGGAAGAGGAGGAGGAGGAAGATGAAGAGGAGGAGGAGGAGGAGGAGGCCGGTGGGGACAAGGAGGCCGAGGCCGAAGGGGCGGCGCCCCAATAAAGGACAGTGACCGGCGCCGGCCTCAAAACGGACGCCTGAGTCCCCAAAACGGGGCGGCCGGCCCCAAAACGGGGTGTCCGTGCCCCAAAACGGGGTGTCTGGCCCCAAAATGGGGTGTCCGGCCCCAAAATGTGGTGGCCATACCCCAAAACGGGGTGTCTGGCCCCAAAATGGGGTGTCTGGCCCCAAAATGGGGTGTCCGGCCCCAAAATGTGGTGGCCATACCCCAAAGCGGGGTGTCTGGCCCCAAAACAGGGTGTTCAACCCCAAAATGTGGTGGCCGTGCCCCCAAACGGGGTGTCTGGCCCCAAAACGGGGCGTCCTGCCCCAAAACGGGGTGTCTGGCCCCAAAACGGGGCGTCCAGCCCCAAAACGGGTGTCTGGCCCCAAAACGGGGTGGCCGTGCCCCAAAGCGCGGCGTTGAATCCCCAAACCGGGCAAAACGCCCCAAAATGGAGCCTCGAGCCCCCAAAAGGGCACCGGGGGCCCCCAAACGGGACCCCCCAAAACAGAGCAAAAGCCCCAAAACGGGGTGTGGGCCCCCCCCGGAGAGGGGGGCCCCAAATTTGGGGCCCTAAACCAGGAGACCTGGCGGGGGGGGCAAATAATGGGGGGACCCCAAAATGGGGCCAAAAGCCCCAAAACGGGGGCTGAGCGGCCCCAAATTCAGCAGTGCCCCGAAAAAGGGAGGACCCCAAATAATGGGGGGACACCAAAACGGTGCCAAAAGCCCCAAAATGGGGTCTGTGGGATGCCAATGGGGGGGGGGGCAAATGGGGGGGCCCTAAATAACGGGGGGAGAACCCCAAATCCCCCTCCCTGCCCCAAAAAAGCCCCCTTCCGACAAAAAAACGGCGCTTTTTGCTCCTCATCTGCTGTTTCCTTTTCTGGGAAAAAAGAATTAAAGGCGAATTTATCCAAAAACGGTTAAATTAATAATCGCTGTTTTCTTTTTTATTGATGTTTTCAGGCGCAGGATGCTTTTATCCCATATATGGTAAACGCTTGGCAGAAATCCCGCATTTTGTTCCGCCCGTTTCTCCGCTTCCCTCAGCACAACCGCGAGGTGTTTACAACTTTTCCCGAACCGCCGCAGTTTAACCCCAAAAAAATCCCTTCTTCCCCCCAAAATTACCCAAACCAACCCCCGCCGGCCGCTCAAAAACGGGAAGAAACCCCGAAACCCGCCAAAAATCAAAGCCAAACCTTGCGCCCCCGTTTCCTTCCCCGCCGCCGCCCCAAAGACTTCTCGGCGTGATTTTGGGGACAAATTCCCCTATTTCTGGTAAAATGGGTTTTAATAAGCCCCTCGGAGCCCCCCCCCCAAAGGGCGCAGCACGGGGTTCCTGCGCGGGACGCCGAAACTCCACAAATCGGGCAAAAATCGCGGCCGGGCGCCGTTTTCCTCGTTATCGGCGTTTTTCGTGTCCTGGGCCCTGAGCCGGGGGGAGAAATGGGGCCAAATCCGTCCTTTTGCTCATTTAGGGCCCGATTTGGGCCAAAAAAAGTCTGGGGCTGCCCACGCGGCTTCGTTTGGTCCTTCCTGCCCTTTTTTTCCCCCTTTTTCCCCCTTTTCCCTCTTTTTCCCCCCTTTTTCTCCCCTTTTTCCCCTTTTCCTCGCTTGTAGTAAGGGAGCGTGTAACCCTCTTGTAGTGTGTGTGTAACCCACTTGTGTAACTCACTTGTAGTAAGGGGGCGTGTAACCCTTTTGTAGTGTGTGTGACTCACGTGTAGTAAGTGTCCCATTTGTAGTGTGTAACTTGTGTGTAACTCACTTGTAAAGTGTGTGTGTGAGACCCACTTTAGTAAGGGCGTGTGTAACCCACTCGTAGTGTGAGCCACTTGTAGTGTGCATGTAACTCACTTGGTAGTAAGTGTGTGACCCACTTGTAGTGTGTGTGTAACTCACTTGTAGTGTGTGTGTGTGAGACCTACTTTGGAAAGGGCGTGTGTAACCCACTCGTAGCGTGAGCCACCTGTAGTGTGTGTGTAACTCACTTGTAGTGAGTGTGTGACCCACTTGTAGTGTGTGTGTAACTCACTTGTAGTAAGTGTCTGACCCACTTTAGTAAGGGCGTGTGTAACCCACTCGTTGTGTGAGCCACTTGTAGCGTGTGTAACTCACTTCTACTAAGTGTGTGACCCACTTTTAGTGTGTGTGCAACTCACTTGTAGTGTGTGTGTGTGAGACCCACTTTAGTAAGGGTGTGTGTAACTTACTTGTAGTGTCTGTGTGCGTGAGACCTACTTGCAGTGTGTGTGACCCAGCTGTAGTAACTGAGTGTGTCTGCGGCTCACCTATAGTAACTGTGAGACCCACTTGTAATATGTGACCAACCTGTAGTGTTATGCAACTCACTTGTAGTGTATCCCACTTGTAGTGTAACTCACTTGTAGTGTGTCTGTAACTCACTTGTAGCATCCCACTCGTAGCGTGTGTGTAACTCACTTGTAGTGTGACCCACTTGCAGTGTGTAACTCACTTGTAGCGTCTGTGAACCACTTTTAGTGTGTGTAACTCGCAGTGTATGTGTGAGGCCCACTTTAGTAAGGGTGTGTGTAACCCACTTGTAGTGTGAGCCAGTTGTAGTGTGTGTGTAACTCACTTGTAGCAACACCATGACTCACTTGTGTGAGACCCACTTGTAGTATGTGACCCACTCGTAGTGAGACCCATGTGTACTGTGTGTAACTCACTTGTAACTCATTTGTAGTTAGCGTATAGCTCACTTGTAGTAACTGTGCCTCACTTGTAGTGTAACTCAAGTGTGTAACTCTAATTAACTATGTGTGACCCACTTGTAGCGTAACTTGTAGTGTGTAACCGGTTTGTAGTAACTGTGTGTGACTTGTAGCGAGTGTGAGACCCACTTACAGTATGTGACCCACTTGTTGTAAGTGTGTGTGAGACCCATGTGTAGTGTGACCCACTTCTAGCGTAACTCACTTGTAACTCACTTGTAGTGTGTATAACTCACTTGTACGCATGGCCCACTTCTAGTAACTGCGTGTGACCCACCTGTAGTAACTGCGTGTGCCCCACTGGTAGTGTAACTCACTTGTATTAACTACGTGTGACCCACTCGTAGTGTGTAACTCACCTGTAGTAACTGCGCGTGACTCACTCGCAGTGGGTGTGACTTACCTGCAGTGCATGCAACTCACCCGTAGTAACTGCGCGTGACTCACTGGTGGTGTGTGTAACTCACCCGTAGTAACTGCGCGTGACTCACTGCTGGTGTGTGTAACTCACCCGTAGTAACTGCGCGTGACTCACCGCTGGTGTGTGTAACTCACCCGTAGTAACTGCGCGTGACTCACCGCTGCTGTGTGTAGCTCGCCCCTAGTAACCGCGCGTGACTCACCGCAGGCGTGACTCACCCCTAGTAACTGCGTGCGGCTCGCCGTAACCCGTTGTAGTAACTCAGTTGTAAGAGCTTTGTAAAACAACCCCCCCTTCACCGCCCCAAAGCCCCCCGAATGTCCCACAGCCCCCCCCCCAAGCCCTCCACGCCCGCCCTGAACACCTCAAAAACCTCAGAACCCCCCAAAAAATCACAGCCCCCCCCCAAAACCTCCCAGAACCCCCCCAAAACCTCGCAGCCCCCCCCCAAAAAACCTCGCAGCCCCCCCCCAAACCCTCCCTCAGCCCCCCCCTCCCCCCGCCCTCACCTCAGCACCGCCCCCGCTCTGCGCATGCGCAGCGGGCGGGCGCGGCCGCTCCCAACATGGCGGCGGTTGGGCGGGAAACAAGGGGGGGGGGGGGCGAAACCATTCCCGGAGCGGGGGGGGGGGGGGGGGGCGGGAGGAAGGAACCAGTCCAGGAAGCGGGGGGGGGGAGGGGGGGGAGAAGATGATTTTTGTTTAATTTCTGGGGTTTTTGGGGCTCCTGCGTTCGCCGCTTAAGGCCGGCACCCTCTGGGGTTGGGGTTTTGTCGCCGTCCCGAGCCCGGCTGGCAGCTTTCCCCCGCAGACCCCCACGCAAGGGCAAACAGAAGCGACGAGGCCACGGTTAATAAACTTTTTATTTGCATTTTACATTCTCCGTTAATTTCCCAATAAAGTGCTGAAAGGGCGTTGTTTTTATTTTTATTTTTTTTTAACTTTTTGCTTTTTTGTCCTTTTTTTTTTTTTTTTAATCCTTTTTTCCTCTGTTGTAACTCGACCTCCGCTTGTCAAAAACCAGGAATTCCACAGAAAAAAAAATAAAAAAAAAATAGTCGAACCCGACAGAAAGCGCGATTCCACGGAAATTGGGATTTGACACAAAAATTCGCCCCTGGAGGCCGCTGCGCGAGGCATTTCCCTGCCGGAACGCCGCGGCCAGTCCCTGTTACCCGATGCCGGAGCCCTTTGCGCAACCCAACCACGGGATTATTTTCTTTTTTTTCCATCGCCTCGGAGCTTGGCCGCCTTGTTTTCCTCGTTGTTTTTTTCCCTTCCTCCCCGCTGACGAGCCCGAAAAGAATCGGAAAAAAAATAAAAACCGAACCCCCCGCCAAAAAAAAAAAAAAAAAAAAACACGTTTCCGTGAACCGAAACGCTGAAGAGAATGAGAAAAATGGGGAGGGAAATAGATATTTTTTTATCAAAATAGCTCAAACTATCAAATAGTGAAGGTGAAGCGCGCAGCGTCGGGCGGCCTCCACCCGCCGCCCGGCCTTATTGCTGGGGTCGGAGGCGTCTCAAGCTACAAAATGTATGTACAGCCCCGGGCGGGCGACGTATGTACACGGGCGCCTATGTACAGCCGCGCTACTCCTTCCTCTTGGCCACCGTCAGCTCCACCGAGGGCATGCGGACACCGATCTTGGTGGTGCTATCTGTGCTGGAGGAGGAGGAGAGGCGCGAAGGCTTGGCGGCCTCCTCGTCGCTCCCCGTCACCTCGTAGGAGCCTTTCGTCTTGGACCCCATGCCACCGAACGTCCCGAATTTCATCTTGGGGGCTTTGCCCTTGGCGGCGCCCTCCGTCTCCAGGGTCCCCGTGGGGGTCGAGTGGGCCGAGCGGTCGTCGCTGAAGGACGAGGAGCGGTGGCGCGCCTTGCGGCTCTTGAAGAGGGAGAATTTGCCCTTGGCCGCCGTCCCCTCGTCCAGCTCCCCCTCCACGGAGCCCAAGCTGGCCTTGGAGCTCTTCAGGTCACCCCCGTGGCCCGGCAGCTCCGGGGACCCCGCACCTCCACCACTCTTCCCCTTGGCCTTGGAGAAGTTGAACTTGGGCATCTTGATCTTGGACTTCTTCGCCTTGCCGTCCTCCGCTTCCGGCTCCTGGAGGCTGACGTCGGCCCCGGGGAACTCCACGTCCACCCCCACCTCCCTGCCCTTCACCTCGGGCTCAGAAAAGACGAATTTGGGCATGCGCAGCTTGGGGAAGGACACTTTCCCCAGGCTGCCCTCCACGCTACCCTGCGGGACACCAACCGAAACCTTGGGGCCGGCGAGGTGGAGACCGCCACCGGCCGCGCTGGCCTCTCCAGCAACGGTGGCGCCGCCTTTGATCTTCGGCCCCTTGATGTTTAATTTGGGCGCAGTCACATCCAAGGACGGACCCTCGAGGTGGAGGCCGGCGCCGGGCTCCTTGACGTTTGGTCCTTTCAGCTTCAGGTCGACGTCAGGCAAAGAAACGCCGGGGAACTGCAGCTGAAGTTTAGGCCCTTTCAATTCCAGCTCCGCTCCTTCCGATCCGGCCCCTGAGCCCTTCAGCCCTCCTCGAACCTGCGGTCCTTCGACGCTGATGCCCGCGTCCGCTCCATTGACGCCAGGGCCAGAAATACCGAACTGGGGGAGTTTGAGGGAAGGGAGCTTGATGGTGCCGCCCAGGCCTTCAAAGCCAACCTCTGCCGCCTCCACCGAGGCGATGGGGGACTTAACGCCAGCGGAAACGTCGAGGCCTCCTTTCAGCGCCGGTCCCTTCAGGTTCACGTTGAGATCCGGGGCGGAAACGTCCACCGAGGGTCCTTTGATACCGATGTCGGGGGCGCCAAGGTGGAGATTTGCACCCGGGGCTTTCACATCTGCCTCCAGCTGCGGGACGGAGCATTCGATGCCTCCCTTCACGCCCAAGTCGGGGCCCTCCAGGGCCGAGGATTTGAGTTTGGGCATCTTAAGTTTTCCTCCAAAGCCTCCAACGTTGACATCCGGTGCGCCCAGGCTGACGTTCGGCCCTTCGACACCCAGGTCGCCCTTTATTTTTGGTCCTTTCAGGTTTCCATCAAAATCGGGTCCGGAGACATGAGGGCCTTTCAGCTTTGCATCAACACCCGGGAGGCTCACGCTTCCTTCCATGCCTCCGGCCGAGATACCCAAGCTTGCATCGGGGACGTCCACACCGAGACCCATTTTCCCCATCTTCAGCTTTCCCTCCGGACCTTCCAGTTCCGTCGTGGGGATGCCAACTTCCACTTTGCCTTTTGGTCCTTTCACGTTGAGGTCGAGGTCTGGCACCGAGATGGAGGGAACAGCAACATCAACGGTGGCTCCCTTCAGGTCGCCCTCCATTTTCAAGTCCCCGCCAGGAAGTTTGAATTTTGGTGTCTTCAGGTTCACGTCGGGAGCTTCCACATCCACATTGAGACCTGGGCCTTTGACGTCGCCTTTGACCGTCGGCACAGAGACTTCCAGCTCAGGCGCTTTGAGTTTCCCTTCGACTTCTGGGACCGTAATGGAAGCATCCCCTCTGAACCTGTGCGATTTCAGATCAAACTCTACGTCTGGGAAGGAGATCTTCCCAAACATGGGCTTCTTCCCTTTGGGGGACTTCACCGCAGCGTCCCCTTTTATCGTCACGTCGGGACCAGCCACGCTCACGTCCAGGTCGGGAGACTTCAAGCTCGCATCCAGCTCTCCACCAGGCACGTTCACCTCAAAGCCGCCTTTCTTGCCTTTGACTTTTGGGCCACTCATGTGAAGTTTCGGCATCTTGAACTTGCTCTTCTTGCCCTTTCCAGAGATGCTGACGTCGGGCGACTCCACGTTCAGCTCAGCCTCCGGGAAATCCACCTCTGCCCCTGGGACCTTGACATCTGCCTTGGGGCTCTTCATCCCAAACCCAAACTTTGGCTTCTTAAACTTGTGAAGTTTGACATTTGCCTCCGGACCTTCGATGTTCAGGTCGGGACCCTCAGCATCGATGTCAGGGCTTCTGATCCCAAATTCGGGCCCTTTGATGTCAACGTCGGGACCCTTCAGGTTACCTTCTATCTTCGGGGCCGAAAGGTCGAAGCCTCCCTTTGTTTTGTGGCCTTTCAAATTCAAATCTATCTCGGGCATTGAGATTTTAGGCACGTTCATGTGCATTTCTGGCATCTTCACTTTAGGACCTTTCAGTTTGCCTTCTGGACCTTCGATACTCACATCCGGGACGCTGATGTCTACCTTGGGGCCCGAAAGGTCAACCTCTGCCTTGGGCAGGTTCACGTCCACGTCAGGACCTTCTCCTTTGAGGCCGAATTTGGGCAGCTTCATCTTAGGCAACTTCAGTTTTCCCTCCGGACCATCAATGTCAACATCTGGGCACTCAATATCGACTTTGGGGCCCTTGATGTCAACTTCAGGACCCTTCAAACCTCCCTCCAGCTTCGGGCCCTGGATGTCAGCATCGCCCTTCAGCTTCAGCCCCTTTAGGTTCAGGTCTATTTCCGGCATGGAGATCTGGGGTGTCTTGATGTGCATTTCTGGCATCTTCATCTTGGGCCCTTTCAGTTTTCCGTCTGGCCCTTCGATGTTCACGTCGGGTGCCTGGAAGTCCAACTTGGGGCCTTTGATGTCAATGTCCGGACATTGCAAGTCCCCTTCCAACTTGGGTGCTGACACGTCCACGTCTCCCTTCACTTTGGGGCCCTTCAGATTGAAGTCAACGTCGGGCATGGAGAACTTGGGCGCCTTGATGTGCATTTCGGGCATCTTGAACTTGGGGCCTTTGAGTTTCCCTTCCGGCCCTTCGATGGACACACTGGGAGCATCGAGGTCTATTTTGGGGGCTTTCACATCAATCTGGGGGGCTTTCAAATCACCTTCAAACTTGGGGCCAGAAACATCTACGTCCCCTTTCAGCTGAGGCCCCTTGATGTTTAAGTCAACATCGGGCAGGGAGACCTTAGGAGCCTTAATATGCATTTCGGGCATTGCAAATTTGGGACCTTTGAGCTTCCCATCCACACTGAGATCAGGACCCTCCACCTCTATGCTGGGGCCTGAAATGTCCACGTCTCCCTTCGGGAGGTTTACATCCACATCTACCCCCTCCCCTTTAAAGCCAGGCATGGAAAACTTGGGCATTTTGAACTTAGGCAGCTTGAATTTACCCTCTGGGCTGTCAATGTCAACATCGGGGGCCCCAATGTCCAATTTCGGAGCGCCCACACTGACCTCGGGACCTTTCAGCTCACATTCCACTCCTGGCGCCGAAACGTCCAAGTCACCTTTGACTTTGGGGCCTTTCAGGTTCAGATCAAAGTCTGGGGCGGAGATTTTAGGAGCCTTCAAGTGCATCTCTGGCATCTTGAACTTGGGGCCCTTCAGCTTTCCCTCAGGGCCTTTGATGTCGATGTCAGGGGCTTCAATCTCAACTTTAGGACCTTCCAGATCAGGTGCAGAAACCTCCACGTCTCCCTTCAGCTTGGGGCCCTTCAGATTGAAGTCAACATCAGGCATGGAGATCTTGGGTGCTTTAATATGCATTTCAGGCATCTTGAACTTGGGGCCCTTCAGCTTCCCCTCGGGACCTTCAATGTCCACCTCTGGAACATCAATGTCCACCTTTGGGCCAGAAACATCCAGCTCTCCCTTTGGCAGGTTCACATCTACCTCTGGGCCTTCTGCTTTGAAGCCCGGCATGCCGAACTTGGGCATTTTGAACTTGGGCATCTTGAATTTTCCCTCAGGACCATGAACGTCCACGTCTGGTACGTCAATGTCCACCTTGGGGCCCTTGATGTCCACCTCGGGGCCTTTCAGCTCACCTTCTACCTTGGGAAGAGACACATCCACATCGCCCTTCACTTTGGGGCCCTTCAGATTGAAGTCAACGTCAGGCATGGAGAACTTGGGCGCCTTGATGTGCATTTCGGGCATCTTGAACTTGGGGCCCTTCAGCTTCCCTTCGGGGCCTTCCAGCTCAACGTCAGGAAGGTCCACGTCCAGTTTAGGGCCTTTAATGTCAACATGAGGGCCCTTCAGGTCACCCTCCACCTTGGGGAGAGACACGTCCACATCTCCCTTCACTTTGGGGCCTTTCAGGTTCAGATCGATGTCGGGCATGGAGATTTTGGGCGTCTTGATGTGCATTTCAGGCATCTTGAACTTGGGGCCCTTCAGCTTCCCCTCAGGACCTTCGATATCCACCTCTGGACCTTCTATGTCCACTTTTGGGCCAGAAACATCAAGTTCTCCTTTTGGCAGGTTCACGTCCACCTCGGGGCCTTCTGCTTTGAAGCCCGGCATGCTGAACTTGGGCATTTTGAACTTGGGCATCTTGAATTTTCCTTCAGGACCATGAACGTCCACATCTGGTACGTCAATGTCCACCTTGGGGCCCTTGATGTCCACCTCGGGGCCTTTCAGCTCACCTTCCACCTTGGGAAGAGACACGTCCACATCTCCCTTCACTTTGGGGCCCTTCAGATTGAAGTCAACGTCAGGCATGGAGAACTTGGGCGCCTTGATGTGCATTTCGGGCATCTTGAACTTGGGGCCCTTCAGCTTCCCCTCGGGACCTTCCAGCTCAACATCAGGAAGGTCCACGTCGACCTTGGGACCTTTGATATCGATTTCAGGGCCCTTCAGGTCACCTTCCACCTTGGGAAGAGACACGTCCACATCTCCCTTCAATTTGGGGCCCTTCAGGTTCAGGTCGATGTCGGGCATGGAGATCTTGGGTGCCTTGATGTGCATTTCGGGCATCTTGAACTTGGGGCCCTTCAGCTTCCCTTCAGGGCCTTCCAGCTCAACATCAGGAAGGTCCACATCGACCTTGGGACCTTTGATATCGATTTCAGGGCCCTTCAGGTCACCCTCAACCTTGGGGAGAGACACATCCACATCTCCCTTCACTTTGTGGCCCTTCAGGTTCAGATCAAAGTCTGGCATGGAGATCTTGGGCGCCTTGATGTGCATTTCGGGCATCTTGAACTTGGGGCCCTTCAGCTTCCCTTCAGGGCCTTCCAGCTCAACGTCAGGAAGGTCCACATCAACCTTGGGACCTTTGATGTCAATTTCAGGGCCCTTCAAGTCCCCCTCAATCTTGGGAACAGAAACATCCACATCCCCCTTCACTTTGGGGCCTTTCAGATTCAGATCAAAGTCCGGCATGGAGATCTTGGGGGCTTTGAAATGCATGTCGGGCATCTTGAACTTGGGGCCTTTCAGCTTCCCTTCCGGACCCTCAATATGGACATCTGGGGCGTCAACATCCAGCTCAGGACCTTTAATATCAACTTTCGGCCCTTTCAAGTCACCTTCCACAGACGGCACAGACACGTCCACATCCCCCTTCACTTTTGGGCCTTTCAGGTTCAGATCAAAGTCCGGCATAGAAATTTTAGGTGCCTTAAAGTGCATCTCTGGCATCTTCAGTTTGGGGCCTTTCCACTTTCCTTCTGGTCCTTCAATATCCACATCAGGAACATCTACATCTATTTTGGGTCCTTTCATTTCCAGCTCAACTCCTTTCAAATCGCCTTCCACCTTGGGAAGAGAAACATCCACATCTCCCTTCACTTTGGGGCCTTTCAGGTTCAGATCAATGTCAGGCATGGAGATTTTGTGTGCCTTGATGTGCATTTCGGGCATCTTGAACTTGGGGCCTTTCAGCTTCCCTTCGGGACCTTCAATGTCCACCTCCGGACCTTCTATGTCCACCTTTGGGCCAGAAACATCAAATTCTCCTTTTGGCAGGTTCACGTCCACCTCGGGGCCTTCTGCTTTGAAGCCCGGCATGCCGAACTTGGGCATTTTGAACTTGGGCATCTTGAGTTTACCCTCTGGGCCATGAATGTCCACGTCTGGCATGTCAATGTCCACTTTGGGACCTTCAACATTGATATCGGGAGCCTTAAAATCTCCTTCTAGCTTTGGAGCAGAAACATCTATGTCTCCTTTCAGCTTGGGACCTTTGAGGTTCAGGCTCGTATCTGGCATGGAAATTTTGGGAGCCTTGATGTGCATCTCTGGCATTTTAAACTTGGGACCTTTCCATTTTCCATCTGGCCCTTCTACCTCTAGCTCGGGTGCATTGATGTCAACCTTTGGCCCTTTGATATCAACTTCTGGCCCACTCAAGTCCCCTTCCAGTTTTGGCACTGAAAGATCGACATCCACGCCTCCCTTCGTCTTGGGACCTTTCAAATTCAAATCAAAGTCCGGCATGGAAATATTGGGAGCCTTGATGTTCATTTCCGGCATTTTAAATTTGGGGCCTTTCACCTTTCCTTTGGGACCTTCAATGTCAACATCAGGAACCTCCACGTCCAGTTTTGGACCTTTCAAATGTAACTCAGGTCCCTTCAGATCTCCCTGTGGAAGGGACACGTCCACATCTCCCTTCACTTTGGGGCCTTTTAGGTTCAGATCGATGTCGGGCATGGAGATTTTAGGGGTCTTGATGTGCATTTCGGGCATCTTGAAATGGGGGCCCTTCAGCTTCCCCTCCGGCCCTTCAATGTCCAGCTCTGGACCTTCAATGTCCACCTTGGGACCCGAAACATCGAGGTCTCCCTTGGGAATGCTAACGTCCACTTCTGGCCCCTCAGCCTTAACCCCGGACACTCCAAATTTGGGCATTTTGAATTTGGGCATTTTTATTTTACCTTCTGGACCGTGAATGTCCACATCGGGCGCCTCGATGTTGACTTTGGGGCCCTTGATGTCCACCTCGGGGCCTTTCAGGTCCCCTTCCAACTTGGGGCTGGTAAGATCTAGCTCTCCTTTCAGTTTGTGCCCTTTCAGATTTAGCTCCACATCTGGCATCGAAACTTTAGGTGAGGAAATACTCAGGAAAGGCATTTTAAACTTCGAGCCTTTTGATTTTGCCTGCACATCAACATCGGGAGCTTGAACGTCAACTTTAGGACCAGATATTTCAACGTCTGGTTTTTTAAGCTTTACATCCACCTCAGGGCTTTGCACTTTAGGCCCAGAAAAGCCGAATTTAGGCAGCTTAAACCTGGATTTTTTGGCCTTTCCTTCTATATCAAGCTTTGGTGCCTCAGCCTCAAATTCTGGCCCTTTGATGTCCAGCTTAGGACCTTTCAGCTCAGCCTCAATTTTGGGAACAGAAGGGTCAACATCAGCCTTCACTTTGGGGCCTTTCAAATTAAGGTCAATGTCTGGCATGGAGATTTTAGGGACACCGAATTGCATGTCAGGTTTCTTAAATTTAGGGCCCTTTATTTTTCCTTCCGGTCCTTCTATATCCACATCGGGAACACTAACGTCAACCTTTGGACCAGAAATGGAAACATCAGCATCAGGGAGGTTCACATCGACCTCTGGGCCTTCTGCTTTGAAGCCGGGCACCCCAAACTTGGGCATTTTGAACTTGGGCATTTTTATTTTACCTTCTGGACCATGAAGGTCCACATCTGGTACGTCAATGTCCACCTTGGGGCCCTTGATGTCCACCTCGGGGCCTTTCAGCTCACCTTCCACCTTGGGAAGAGACACATCCACATCTCCCTTCACTTTGGGGCCCTTCAGATTGAAGTCAACGTCAGGCATGGAGAACTTGGGCGCCTTGATGTGCATTTCGGGCATCTTGAACTTGGGGCCCTTCAGCTTCCCTTCGGGGCCTTCCAGCTCAACATCAGGAAGGTCCACATCGACCTTGGGACCTTTGATATCGATTTCAGGGCCCTTCAGGTCACCTTCCACCTTGGGAAGAGACACGTCCACATCTCCCTTCACTTTGGGGCCCTTCAGATTGAAGTCAACGTCAGGCATGGAGAACTTGGGCGCCTTGATATGCATATCAGGCATCTTGAACTTGGGGCCCTTCAGCTTCCCCTCGGGGCCTTCCAGCTCAACGTCAGGAAGGTCCACGTCCAGTTTAGGGCCTTTAATGTCAACATCTGGGCCCTTCAGCTCTCCTTCCACCTTGGGAAGAGACACGTCCACATCTCCCTTCACCTTGGGGCCCTTCAGGTTCAAGTCAATGTCGGGCATGGAGATTTTGGGCGTCTTGATGTGCATTTCAGGCATCTTGAACTTGGGGCCCTTCAGCTTCCCCTCGGGACCTTCAATGTCCAACTCCGGACCTTCTATGTCCACCTTTGGGCCAGAAACATCCAGCTCTCCCTTTGGAAGGTTCACATCCACGTCTGGGCCTTCTGCTTTGAAGCCCGGCACGCCGAATTTGGGCATTTTGAACTTGGGCATCTTGAATTTTCCCTCAGGACCATGAAGATCCACGTCTGGTACGTCAATGTCCACCTTGGGGCCCTTGATGTCCACCTCGGGGCCTTTCAGCTCACCTTCCACCTTGGGAAGAGACACGTCCACATCGCCCTTCACTTTGGGGCCCTTCAGATTGAAGTCAACGTCAGGCATGGAGAACTTGGGCGCCTTGATGTGCATTTCGGGCATCTTGAACTTGGGGCCCTTCAGCTTCCCTTCGGGGCCTTCCAGCTCAACGTCAGGAAGGTCCACGTCCAGTTTAGGGCCTTTAATGTCAACATCTGGGCCCTTCAGCTCTCCTTCCACCTTGGGAAGAGACACGTCCACATCTCCCTTCACCTTGGGGCCCTTCAGGTTCAAGTCAATGTCGGGCATGGAGATTTTGGGCGTCTTGATGTGCATTTCAGGCATCTTGAACTTGGGGCCCTTCAGCTTCCCCTCGGGACCTTCAATGTCCACCTCCGGACCTTCTATGTCCACCTTTGGGCCAGAAACATCAAATTCTCCTTTTGGCAGGTTCACGTCCACCTCGGGGCCTTCTGCTTTGAAGCCCGGCATGCCGAACTTGGGCATTTTGAACTTGGGCATCTTGAATTTTCCTTCAGGACCATGAACATCCACGTCTGGTACATCAATGTCCACCTTGGGGCCCTTGATGTCCACCTCGGGGCCTTTCAGCTCACCTTCCACCTTGGGAAGAGACACATCCACATCTCCCTTCACTTTGGGGCCCTTCAGATTGAAGTCAACGTCAGGCATGGAGAACTTGGGCGCCTTGATGTGCATTTCGGGCATCTTGAACTTGGGGCCCTTCAGCTTCCCTTCGGGGCCTTCCAGCTCAACGTCAGGAAGGTCCACATCGACCTTGGGACCTTTGATATCGATTTCAGGGCCCTTCAGGTCACCTTCCACCTTGGGAAGAGACACATCCACATCTCCCTTCACTTTGGGACCTTTCAGGTTCAGATCAAAGTCTGGCATGGAGATTTTTGGTGTTTTGATGTGCATTTCAGGCATCTTGAACTTGGGGCCCTTCAGCTTCCCTTCTGGGACTTCAACATCTACATCAGGAGCTTCAATGTCCAGTTTAGGACCTTTGATATCTATCTCAGGGCCCTTCAGGTCACCCTCCACCTTGGGGAGAGACACGTCCACATCTCCCTTCACTTTAGGGCCTTTCAGGTTCAAATCGATGTCGGGCATGGAGATTTTCGGTGTCTTGAAGTGCATTTCAGGCATCTTGAACTTGGGACCCTTCACCTTTGCTTCTGGACACTCTAGGTCAACATCAGGAAGGTCCACATCCAGTTTAGGGCCTTTGATGTCAACTTCTGGGCCTTTCAAGTCTCCCTCCACCTTGGGAAGAGACACGTCAACGTCTCCCTTCACTTTGGGGCCTTTCAGGTTCAGATCAAAGTCCGGCATGGAGATTTTCGGTGTCTTGAAGTGCATTTCAGGCATCTTGAACTTGGGACCCTTCACCTTTGCTTCTGGACACTCTAGGTCAACATCAGGAAGGTCCACATCCAGTTTAGGGCCTTTGATGTCAACTTCTGGGCCTTTCAAGTCTCCCTCCACCTTGGGAAGAGACACGTCAACGTCTCCCTTCACTTTGGGGCCCTTCAGGTTCAGATCAAAGTCTGGCATGGAGATCTTGGGGGCTTTGAAATGCATGTCGGGCATCTTAAATTTGGGACCCTTCAGCTTTCCTTCTGGACATTCTAGTTCAATATCTGGAGCCTCTATGTCCACTTTGGGACCTTTTACATTAACCTCTGGTCCTTTCAGGTCACCTTCTAACTTGGGAACGGAAACATCCACATCTCCCTTCACTTTGGGGCCCTTCAGGTTCAGATCAAAGTCCGGCATGGAGATCTTGGGGGCTTTGAAATGCATGTCGGGCATCTTAAATTTGGGGCCTTTCAGCTTCCCCTCTGGGACCTCAATATCTACATCGGGAGCTTCAATGTCCAGTTTAGGACCTTTGATATCTATCTCAGGGCCTTTCAAGTCACCCTCTAGTTTGGGAGCAGAAACATCAACATCCCCCTTCACTTTGGGGCCTTTCAGGTTCAAATCGATGTCGGGCATGGAGATTTTGGGCGTCTTGAAGTGCATTTCAGGCATCTTGAACTTGGGACCCTTCACCTTTGCTTCTGGACACTCTAGGTCAACGTCAGGAAGGTCCACATTGACCTTGGGACCTTTGATGTCAACTTCCGGGCCTTTTATGTCCCCCTCAATCTTGGGAACAGAAACATCCACATCTCCCTTCACTTTGGGGCCCTTCAGGTTCAGATCAAAGTCTGGCATGGAGATCTTGGGGGCTTTGAAATGCATGTCTGGCATCTTAAATTTGGGGCCTTTCAGCTTCCCTTCTGGGACTTCAACATCTACATCAGGAGCTTCAATGTCCAGTTTAGGACCTTTGATATCTATCTCAGGGCCCTTCAGGTCACCCTCCACCTTGGGGAGAGACACGTCCACATCTCCCTTCACTTTAGGGCCTTTCAGGTTCAAATCGATGTCGGGCATGGAGATTTTCGGTGTCTTGAAGTGCATTTCAGGCATCTTGAACTTGGGACCCTTCACCTTTGCTTCTGGACACTCTAGGTCAACATCAGGAAGGTCCACATCCAGTTTAGGGCCTTTGATGTCAACTTCTGGGCCTTTCAAGTCTCCCTCCACCTTGGGAAGAGACACGTCAACGTCTCCCTTCACTTTGGGGCCTTTCAGGTTCAGATCAAAGTCCGGCATGGAGATCTTGGGGGCTTTGAAATGCATTTCAGGCATCTTAAATTTGGGACCCTTCAGCTTTCCTTCTGGACATTCTAGTTCTATATCTGGAGCCTCTATGTCCACTTTGGGCCCTTTAAGTTCCAGATCGGCCCCCTTCAATTCACCCTCTATTTTCGGTACAGAAACATCCAATTCTCCTTTCATTTTGGGTCCTTTCAAGTTGAGGTCCACATCAGGCATAGAAAATTTAGGTGCCTTAATATGCATATCGGGCATTTTCATCTTGGGTCCTTTCCATTTGCCCTCGGGACCTTCAATGTCAACATCAGGAACATCAACATCCAACTTCGGACCTTTAATATTCAAGTCGGGTCCTTTCAAGTCTCCCTCCAATTTCGGGACAGAAACATCAGCACCCCCCTTCACTTTGGGGCCTTTCAGGTTCAAATCGATGTCGGGCATGGAGATCTTAGGAACGTTGAAATGCATTTCAGGCATCTTAAATTTGGGACCCTTAATTTTCCCTTCAGGACCTTCAATGTCTACACTTGGTGCCTCAATATCCATCTTCGGGACGGAAACATCAATATCTCCTTTAGGCAGGTTCACATCCACATCGGGGCCTTCTGCTTTCAGCCCCGGCATGCCGAACTTGGGCATTTTGAACTTGGGCATCTTGAATTTTCCCTCAGGACCATGAACGTCCACGTCTGGTACGTCAATGTCCACCTTGGGGCCCTTGATGTCCACCTCGGGGCCTTTCAGCTCACCTTCCACCTTGGGAAGAGACACGTCCACATCTCCCTTCACTTTGGGGCCCTTCAGATTGAAGTCAACGTCAGGCATGGAGAACTTGGGCGCCTTGATGTGCATTTCGGGCATCTTGAACTTGGGGCCCTTCAGCTTCCCTTCGGGGCCTTCCAGTTCAACGTCAGGAAGGTCCACATCGACCTTGGGACCTTTGATATCGATTTCAGGGCCCTTCAGGTCACCCTCCACCTTCGGAAGAGACACATCCACATCTCCCTTTACTTTGGGGCCTTTCAGGTTCAAATCGATGTCAGGCATGGAGATTTTTGGTGTTTTGATGTGCATTTCAGGCATCTTGAACTTGGGGCCCTTCAGCTTCCCTTCTGGGACTTCAATATCTACATCAGGAGCTTCAATGTCCACCTTTGGGCCAGAAACATCCAGCTCTCCTTTTGGCAGGTTCACGTCCACCTCGGGGCCTTCTGCTTTGAAGCCCGGCATGCCGAACTTGGGCATTTTGAACTTGGGCATCTTGAATTTTCCTTCAGGACCATGAACGTCCACGTCTGGTACATCAATGTCCACCTTGGGGCCCTTGATGTCCACCTCGGGGCCTTTCAGCTCACCTTCCACCTTGGGAAGAGACACATCCACATCTCCCTTCACTTTGGGGCCCTTCAGATTGAAGTCAACGTCAGGCATGGAGAACTTGGGCGCCTTGATGTGCATTTCGGGCATCTTGAACTTGGGGCCCTTCAGCTTCCCCTCGGGGCCTTCCAGCTCAACATCAGGAAGGTCCACATCGACCTTGGGACCTTTGATATCGATTTCAGGGCCCTTCAGGTCACCTTCCACCTTGGGAAGAGACACGTCCACATCTCCCTTCACTTTGGGGCCCTTCAGATTGAAGTCAACGTCAGGCATGGAGAACTTGGGCGCCTTGATGTGCATTTCGGGCATCTTGAACTTGGGGCCCTTCAGCTTCCCTTCGGGGCCTTCCAGCTCAACATCAGGAAGGTCCACGTCCAGTTTAGGGCCTTTAATGTCAACATCTGGGCCCTTCAGGTCACCCTCCACCTTGGGGAGAGACACGTCCACATCTCCCTTCACTTTGGGGCCTTTCAGGTTCAAGTCAATGTCGGGCATGGAGATTTTTGGTGTTTTGATGTGCATTTCAGGCATCTTGAACTTGGGGCCCTTCAGCTTCCCCTCGGGACCTTCAATGTCCACCTCCGGACCTTCTATGTCCACCTTTGGGCCAGAAACATCCAGCTCTCCCTTTGGCAGGTTCACGTCCACCTCGGGGCCTTCTGCTTTGAAGCCCGGCATGCCGAACTTGGGCATTTTGAACTTGGGCATCTTGAATTTTCCTTCAGGACCATGAACGTCCACGTCTGGTACGTCAATGTCCACCTTGGGGCCCTTGATGTCCACCTCGGGGCCTTTCAGCTCACCTTCCACCTTGGGAAGAGACACATCCACATCTCCCTTCACTTTGGGGCCTTTCAGGTTCAAGTCAACGTCAGGCATGGAGAACTTGGGCGCCTTGATGTGCATTTCAGGCATCTTGAACTTGGGGCCCTTCAGCTTCCCCTCGGGGCCTTCCAGCTCAACGTCAGGAAGGTCCACGTCCAGTTTAGGGCCTTTAATGTCAACATCTGGGCCCTTCAGCTCCCCTTCCACCTTGGGAAGAGAAACATCCACATCTCCCTTCACTTTGGGGCCTTTCAGGTTCAAGTCAATGTCGGGCATGGAGATTTTTGGTGTTTTGATGTGCATTTCAGGCATCTTGAACTTGGGGCCCTTCAGCTTCCCCTCGGGACCTTCAATGTCCACATCCGGACCTTCTATGTCCACTTTTGGGCCAGAAACATCAAGTTCTCCTTTTGGCAGGTTCACGTCCACCTCGGGGCCTTCTGCTTTCAGCCCCGGCATGCCAAACTTGGGCATTTTGAATTTGGGCATCTTGAATTTTCCCTCGGGACCATGAACGTCCACATCAGGAGCCTGAATGTCCATCTTGGGGCCCTTGATGTCCACCTCGGGGCCTTTCAGCTCACCCTCCAGCTTAGGCATGGACACGTCCACATCTCCCTTCACTTTGGGGCCTTTCAGGTTCAAGTCAACGTCAGGCATGGAGATCTTGGTTGTCTTGATGTGCATTTCGGGCATCTTGAACTTGGGGCCCTTCAGCTTCCCTTCTGGCACCCCTATGTCCACCTCCGGACCTTCTATGTCCACCTTTGGGCCAGAAACATCCAGCTCTCCCTTTGGCAGGTTCACGTCCACCTCGGGGCCTTCTGCTTTGAAGCCCGGCATGCCAAACTTGGGCATTTTGAACTTGGGCATCTTGAATTTTCCCTCAGGACCATGAACATCCATGTCTGGTTTGTCAATGTCCACCTTGGGGCCCTTGATGTCCACCTCGGGGCCCTTCAGCTCACCTTCCAGCTTCGGAGCCGAGACTTCAACGTCACCTTTCATTTTGGGGCCTTTCAGGTTAATGTCCACATCAGGCATGGAGATCTTGGTTGTCTTGATGTGCATGTCCGGCATCTTGAATTTGGGACCTTTCAGTTTTCCTTCAGGGCCCTCCACATCAACAGTGGGGACTTCAACATCTACTTTTGGTCCTTTAATGTCTATTTCTGGCCCTTTCAGATCTCCTTCTATCTTAGGAGCTGCAATATCCATTTCTCCTTTCACTTTGGGTCCCTTTAGGTTCAGATCTACATCCGGCATGGATATTTTAGGTGTTTTGATGTTCAGCTTCGGCATCCTGAACTTGGGCCCCTTCCATTTTCCTTCCGGCCCCCCGACCTCCACGTCTGGCACTTCGATATCTGCCTCTGGCCCTGAAATATCTATGTCTCCTTTCGGCAAATTTACATCGATGTCGGCACCCTCAATCTTTGGGCCGGACACGTTAAAATGAGGCAATTTCATCTTGGGTGTTTTTAGTTTGGCTTCTGGACACTCCAGGTTGACATCTGGGACCTCGACATTTACGCTTGGACCCTTAATGTTAACGCCAGGTTCTTTCAAGTCACCCTCTATCTTTGGGGCAGAAACATCCACCTCCCCCTTCATTTTAGGTCCCTTTACGTTCAGATCTACATCTGGCCTGGATATTTTAGGTCCCTTGATATTCAGCTTAGGCATCTTAAATTTGGGGCCTTTAATTTTCCCTTCCGGACATTCCAACTCTACCTCTGGCATATCAACATCCACTTTGGGCCCTTCCACATCTATTTTGGGTCCCCTTAGGTCTCCAGAGACCTTCGGACCAGAAATATCGACATCTCCTTTCAGTTTGGGGCCCTTCAGGCTTAGATCTACATCTGGCATGGAGAGTTTTGGTGTCTGAACATTTAGTTCAGGCATTTTAAATTTGAGACCTTTCCCTTTTCCTTCTGGCCCCTCAATGTCCACGCTCGGCATGTTGATATCTACCTTGGGAGCAGAAATGTCCACCTCGCCCTTTGGAAGCGACACGTCGACGTCTGGGACCTCTCCCTTCATGCCAGGCACCCCAAACTTGGGCATTTTCAGTTTGGGCATCTTCAGTTTACCTTCTGGGCCGTGGATGTCCACGTCTGGTGCTTCAATGTCAACCTTGGGGGCTTTGATGTCAAGTCCAGGGGCTTTGAGCTCTCCTTCCAGTTTTGGGACAGAAACATCCACATCTCCTTTCACTTTGGGGCCTTTCAGGTTCAAGTCGATGTCAGGCATGGAGATCTGGGGGGTCTTGAAGTGCATTTCGGGCATCTTCACCTTGGGGCCCTTCACTTTTCCTTCTGGTCCTTTGATGTCCACGCTTGGCACATCGATATCTACCTTGGGAGCAGAAATGTCCACCTCGCCCTTTGGAAGCGACACGTCAACGTCTGGGACCTCTCCCTTCAGGCCGGGCACCCCAAACTTGGGCATTTTCAGTTTGGGCATCTTCAGTTTACCTTCTGGGCCGTGAATGTCCACGTCTGGTGCTTCGATGTCAACCTTGGGGCCTTTGAGGTGTAATTCAGGACCCTTCAAATCAGCACCCATCGTGGGGATGGAAACATCCACGTCACCCTTCACTTTGGGGCCTTTCAGGTTCAGATCCACATCTGGCAGGGAGACCTTGGGTGCTGTGATGTGCATCTCGGGCATCTTCACCTTGGGGCCCTTCACTTTTCCTTCTGGCCCCTCAATATCCACGCTCGGCATGTTGATATCTACCTTGGGAGCAGAAATGTCCACCTCACCCTTTGGAAGCGACACGTCGACGTCTGGGACCTCTCCCTTCAGGCTGGGCACCCCAAACTTGGGCATTTTCAGTTTGGGCATCTTCAGTTTACCTTCTGGGCCGTGGATGTCCACGTCTGGTGCTTCGATGTCAACCTTGGGGGCTTTGATGTCAAGTCCAGGGGCTTTGATGTCAAGTCCGGGGGCTTTGACGTCAAGTCCGGGGGCTTTGAGTTCTCCTTCCAGTTTTGGGACAGAAACATCCACATCTCCTTTCACTTTGGGGCCTTTCAGGTTCAAGTCGATGTCAGGCATGGAGATCTGGGGGGTCTTGAAGTGCATCTCGGGCATCTTCACCTTGGGGCCCTTCACTTTTCCTTCTGGCCCCTCAATGTCTACACTTGGCACATCGATATCTACCTTGGGCGCAGAAATGTCCACCTCGCCCTTTGGAAGCGACACGTCGACATCTGGGACCTCTCCCTTCAGGCCGGGCACCCCAAACTTGGGCATTTTCAGTTTGGGCATCTTCAGTTTACCTTCTGGGCCGTGGATGTCCACGTCTGGTGCTTCGATGTCAACCTTGGGGGCTTTGATGTCAAGTCCGGGAGCTTTGATGTCAACTCCGGGGGCTTTGACGTCAAGTCCGGGGGCTTTGAGCTCTCCTTCCAGTTTTGGGACGGAAACATCCAGGTCCCCTTTCACTTTGGGGCCTTTCAGGTTCAAGTCGATGTCGGGCATGGAGACCTGGGGGGCCTTGACATGCACCTCCGGCATCTTCACTTTGGGGCCTTTGACATCTATGTCGGGCACGTCCATTCCCAGCTTGGGGCCTTCAACACCAAACTGAGGTCCTTTCAAGTTGCCACCTATTTTGGGGACAGAAACGTCCATTTCTCCTTTGAGTTTGGGTCCCTTCACGTTAACGTCCACATCTGGCATCGACACCTTGGAAGGCACCGATATTCCGGGCCCTTTCAAGTAACCTTCTGGGCTTCCAAATTCAACACCAGGTCCCTTCACGTCCACCTTGAGACCTTTAGTGACAGAGCCAAGTCCTTTGGCGTCCCCTTCTACCGCGACACCCACATCTCCCTTCGCGTGGGAGCCTTTCAGGTTCAGGTTCACATCCGACAGAGAGATTTGGGGCGTTTCAGCCTTCTTGAACATCGGGCCTGTCCATTCTCCTTTGACAGCCACATCAGGAACGCCGACATCTACCTCGCAGGGTCCCACCTTCCCCACTTCCACGGTGGAACCTTCCGCGGTGAATTTTGGGAGGGCCACGTGCGGCATTTTGACGTGGCCACCTCCGACGTCTACGCTGGCCGCGGGCGCGCCGACACCTGCTTGAGCCTCGAGGCCGGGCCCCGCAGCAGCGAACCCGAATTTGGGCATTTTCAACACAGGAATCTTGACTTTCCCCACCGTTCCGGCATCGCCCGCTGGACCTTCCACGGTGGGTAAGGAGACGTCCAGGCCAGGTGCTTTGATACCTCCATGGAATTGGCCGTCCATGCCAGAAACGTGCATTTTCCCGCCCATTCCAGGGCCTTTTACATGAAAACCTGCCTCCGGGCCGCCCATCTGTCCGTTTGTATCAACCCTAGGGCCCGTGAAAGCCATGCCAGAAGCGTTAGGCCCCGGCACCTCCACCGTAACAGATTTTCCAGTTTCTCCACCAGGAACGCGGCTCTCCGGCAGCTTCAAGTCCATCTGAGTCCTCGGGTGCGTCCCCGAGAGGCCGACGCCGGGCTTCCCGACCAGCGCCTCGCCGAGGTGGACATCCAGCTGGTGGCCGGGAGGTCCCACGGAGCAGGAAGCCCCCGGAGATGCCCCTTTGACGCCCACGCTCCAGTCTGCGGTCGGGGACGGAGCCGCCGGTCCCACGGCGCGGCCGATTTCCTGGCCCGGGATGCGGACCTTGAAGTCCGGGCCCACCACGTTGATGTCCCCGGCCCCGTCGCGCCCGCTGACGTCCACGGTGTAGGCCGTGACCTTCCTGGTGACCGTGATGGTCCTGCTCTGCGTCCCGCCGCACTCCGCCTCCACCGCCTCCTCCGACCTCAGCCGCGGCTTGATCTTCGTCGTGTAAATCCTCCTGTACTCCTCGTCGTCCCCGCTCTGCCAACCGAGAGACGCTCGTCAGCGCCGCCGCGTCCTCCCAGCCTCGTCCCTCCGCCCGCCCTCGCCACGGCACTCACCAAGACGACCTCCGTGCCTCCGGCCCCGAACGCCTCGTGCCCCCACGACTGTCCCGGCACCGGAGAGCGGTCCCCCTTGCGTTGCAGGCGCAGCCCCACCGTGTGGTGCCCCATGCTGTTGAGCAGCTGCGCCACCTCGCCGGACTGCAGGTTGTCGAAGTAGACCGTGGCGCTCACGATCTGGTCCCCTGCAAGGGCCGAGAGACGGTTGGAAGGGGCCGAGACCCCCCCTCGTCCCCCCCAGAAACGTCCCCTTCACCTTCAACCCCCACCTTGCGAAGGGACTGAAGAAAACCTGTCTTCCCCCCCCCCCCCCCCAAAAAAAAGACCCTTCCCCGCCACGGCACCTTCCTTCACGACGCCCATCTTGGCGGCGGGGGAGTTCTGCTGCACTTGCTTGACGAAGACGCCGTCGTCCGTCTGGTCGATGGTGATGCCATGGGAGCCGCTGCCCTGCCAGTTGGGCAGGAGGATCTCCCGGGTCTCCTCCTCCATCTCCATCTGTGGGTTGGGAGGAGGCGGAGGGTGAGGAGGAGGAGGAGGAGGCCGCGAGGATGAAGAGCCGAAGCGCCCCGTGTCCCACTCACCTCGTCAGGATGCCGCTCCTGGCCGGATCCCTCAACCCTTCGCTTGCGGGCCTCACGGCGGCCTTCGGGTCCCTTCGTGTCCCTGGTGGAGCAAGAGGAGAGGTCCCCGTCACCCCCCCGGCACCTGGCCGGCGGCCGAGACGCGAAGTTTTGGGGGGATGGCGGTGCGGGAGCGGACGGGGGCACCATGGGTTGGGCCAGTGGAGGGCCCCTCGCTGCCAACGAGATGCTCCTCCATCAGCATCATCACCGTCATCATCGCCATCAAGACCAGCGTTATCGATGTCATCGTCATCATCATCACCATCGTTATCAACATCACCATCGGTACCATCGGCACCGGTATCAGTATCATCGTCACCAATATCACCGATGTCATCATCATCATCATCACCGTCATCATGATCAACATCACCATCAGTACCATCAGCACCAGTCTCATCAGTGTCAATGTCATCATCATCATCACCAGCACCATCAACATCATCATCATCACCATCGCCAGCACCATCATCATCATGGCCATCATCATCGCCATGGCCACCACGGCCACCATCATCACCCTCACCACCACCACCACCATCATCACCACCACCATCATCATCATGTCCATCATCACCACGACCATCAGCACCGCCACCACAGCCACCATCATCACCATCACCACCATGGCCACCATCATCACCATCGCCTTCACCACCATCATCACCATCACCACCATGGCCATCATCACCATGGCCATCATCACCACCCCATGGCCACCATGGCCACCATCATCACCATCACTAGCCCCATCAGCACCAGCACCACCACAACCATCACCACCATCATCACCATCGTCACCGCCATCACCACCACGACCATCATCACCACCACCACCATCATCATCATCATCACCACCACCACGGCCACCGTGACCATCATCACCATCACCCCCACCATGGCCATCCCCACCCTGGGATGCCAAAGGCACTGTCACGGGTGGGAAGGGGCCGCCCGTGCCCAGCCCCCCGTGGCCACCCAGCGCCCTGCCCAGGAGCTTCGGAGGCTCTCCAAGGATGGAGACCCCGCAGCCTCCACCTCTGCTCGATCCTCAGCCCCTGCAGGGCGCCCACCGGGACACCCCCAGCTCAGCACCATCCTCACAGGACGTCACCCATGGGCGCTCAGCAGGATCGCACCCGGTGTCGTCCTCAAAAAAAGGAAAAAAAAAGAGGCCCGTCCTCAAAAAAAAAAAAAAAGAGGCGAGGCCCGTGCTGTGTTCCCTGCAAGCTCCAGGCACAGTGAAAAAAATAAGAGAAAAAAGGGAAAAAAAAAAGGAAAAAGAAACAAGAAAATAACCCCAAAAACCTCCCAGCACAACGGTGACGGGTACCGGGGCGAGGCCACATCCTCGCAAAACCCGAGCCTCCCTCGCCTGCCTCCACTGAAAGGGGAAGACGGGGCCGGAGGGGAGGCTTTGGGTTTTTTGGGGGCGTTTTGGGGGTTTCCTTTCTTTTTTTTTTTTTCTTTTTTCTTTTTTCAATTTCCCCTTTTCGGCAGCCGCAAACCTCAGCGCGGCACCGGGCGGTGGAGGCCGCCCACGGACGGGACCACGACGGCCTCCCCGCGGAGGCCCCGAAGGAACCCCAGCGGGCGAGGGAGGGGGGACGGGGAGAGGTCCCGGGACGGGGAGAGGTCCCGGTGGGAGCCTCCCTTCCAGCGAGGCCCACGGGGGCCGCGGAGCCTCCGCGAGCGACCTGGAGGCCGCCGAACCCCCGGCCTCCATCCCGGAGGCCACCGAACCCCCGGCCTCCATCCCGGAGGCCGCCTCCTGAGCGAGGACCGGGGAGGCGCCGGCAGCACCGCGTCCCCCACCCCGGGGCTGCGTCCGTCCCGGCCGGCGGCGGAGGCCAGGGAAGGCGGCGGAGGCCGACGGGAGGCGGTGGAGGCCGAGGGAGGCGACGGAGGCCGAGGGAGGCGGCGGAGGCCGAGGGAGGCGGCGGAGGCCCAACAGGTTTGTGAGTCAGGGCGAGGCCCCGCGGGCTGGGCGCGGAGCTGGGGGTGACTCAGAGCTCGTCCTCCGCAAGGGTGGCCCCGGGGAGCCTCCGGCCTCCTTCCTCCTCCTCCTCCTCCTCCTCGGCCTCCGCCCCGGCGGGGATCGAGGCCCGAGGGGCTTCTCCCGGCCCCGAAACCGGGAGGCGCCCGGGGGTGCCCCCCCCACCCCCCCCCCCAGCGGCCAAAAGCCCCCTCCCCAAATTGAGGAGCCCCCACCCTGACGTCCCCACGGGTGCCCCCCAGCACCCTCCAAGCCCCCTCCCCAATTAAGGCGCCCCCCCCCCCCCCCCAATATCCCCCCCCCCCCAATATCCCCATGCCCTGGGGGGGGCCCTGGGGGGGGCACCTGGCGGCGGCGGCGGGCACGCGGCAGCTGCTGCTATTCCGGGGGCACCACGTGCTGCCCCCGCCCCTATTTTTAGCCCTGTCCCCCCCCCCAACGGTGTCCCCTGGGTGCCCCCCCCCCCCCGGTGTCCCCTGGGTGCCCCCCCCGGTGTCCCCTGGGTGCCCCCCTCCCCGGTTTTCCCCCCTCCCCCCCCGGGGGGTGTCCCCTGGGTGCCCCCTCCCCTCCCACCAGTGCCGGGATTGGGGTGGCACCGTGTGCCCCCCCCCCCCCCCCAGTGTCACCCTATGGGTGTCCCCCCCCCCCCCCCCCCGTGATGTCACCTCAGCACCAATGGGTGACGGGGGGCTGGGGGGGGGGGGGCACACCCACGGGACCCACAGGACCCATGGCACTGGGTGGGGCACCCATGGGACCGGGTGGGGCGCCCACGGCACCCATGGAAGCTCCGGGTGGGGCTGGGGCACCCACGGCCTCCCCAGCACCCACGGCACGGGGGGGGGGGGCACCCATGGGACCCTCAGCACCCACAGCACCGAGTGGGGCACCCATGGGACCCACGGCACTGGGGGGTCACCCACGGGACCCACGGCAGCAACATGTGGGCTGCAGGACCCATGGCACCCATGGGACCCATGGAACAAGGTGGGGCACCCACAGGACCCATGGCACCGGGTGGGGCACCCACAGCAGCACCGGGTGGGCTGCAGGACCCACAGCACCCACGGCACTGGGTGGGGCACCCAGGGGACCCACGGCACCCACGGGACCCACAGCATGAGGTGGGGCGCCCACGGCACCCCATAGGACCCCAAACAGCACCCACGGCACCGGGTGGGGCACCCATGGGACCCACAGCATGAGGTGGGGCACCCACAGAGCTCCTGGCACCAGGTGGGGCACCCACGGGACCCACAGCACCCATGGGACCCACGGCATGAGGTGGGGCACCCACGGCACCCCACAGGACCCCAAAGAGCACCCACGGCACCGGGTGGGGCACCCACACGACCCACGGCACGAGGTGGGGCACCCACAGGGCTCCCAGCACCAGGTCGGGCACCCATGGGACCCACAGCAATACTGGGTGGGCTGCAGGATCCACGGCACCCACGGCACCGGGAGGGGCACCCAGTGGACCCACAGCACCCATGGGACCCAAGGCACGAGGTGGGGCACCCACGGCACCCCACAGGACCCCAAAGAGCACCCACGGCACTGGGTGGGGCACCCAGGGGACCCACGGCACCCAAGGCACGAGGTGGGGCACCCACGGCACCCTGCAGGACCCCAAAGAGCACCCACGGCACTGGGTGGGGCACCCAGGGGACCCACGGCACCCATGGGACCCACAGCACGAGGTGGGGCACCCACAGGGCTCCCGGCACCAAGTCGGGCACCCATGGGACCCACAGCAGCGCTGGGTGGGCTGCAGGACCCACGGCACCCACGGAACAAGGTGGGGCACCCACGCGACTCCCGGCACCGGGTGGGGCACCCATGGGACCCACGGCACCCCCAGCACCCGTGGGACCCACGGTACGAGGTGGGGCACCCACGGCACCCCCAGCACCCACAGGACCCCCCCCAGCACCCAAGGCCCCCCCCAGCACCCTTGGGACCCCCCAGCACCCTTGGGACCCCCCCAGCACCCACGGGCCCCAAGAACCGGGGTGCTGGGAGGGGGGGGGGTGAGGGCAGGGCCCCCCCGCCCCGCCCCCGCCCCCCGGGGGGGCCGTTACCGGTCGGACCGGCCCCGGCCCCGGCCCCGACCCCGCCGCTCCCCGACCGGTTCCGCCGGGACCGGCCCAGGGCCCGCGGCCACCGCGGCGCCGGGGGGGGGGGGGGGGGAGAGCGGGGGGCCCCCCCGGGAGCCGCCCACGGAGCTTGGGGGGGGGGGAACCCATGGAGGTGGGGGGGCAGCCCCATGGGGAGAAGATGGGGGGGGCAGCCCCATAGAAAGCACTTGGGGGGCAGCCCCACGGACGGGGGGGGCAGCCCCACAGACACCCCCCCCCCCCCCCGTGGGGCAGCCCCACGGAGAACGGCCGGGGGGGGCAGAGCCCCACAGAGAACCCACGGCGGGGGGGGGGGCAGCCCCACCCTGACCCCCGGCGAGCACGCGTGGGGCCGGCCCCACGGAAAACTCGGGGGGGGGGGGGGGGACGGACACCCACGGAGATCCGGGGGGCAGAGCCGAGCCCCCCCCACCCCACGGAGCCCACCCGGGGGGGGGGGGGGGGGAAGGAGGCGCGGGACCCACGGACGCGAGTGGGGGGGGGGGGAGGGCCCCGCCCCACAGAGGGCGGGGGGGGGGGGGGCACGGAAATGCGTGGGGCAGCCCCACGGCGAAGTTTCTTATGGGGGGGGGGGGAATCCCCTCCTCGGGACCCCCCCCCCGCAAACGAAACCGCCCACGCGAGACAACCGCGCCCCAGGGCTGCCCCCCCCGCCGTGTCCCGTCCTCCCCGCGTGTCCCCCCCCTTGTGCCCCCCCCCTCCCCGCGACCCCCCCCCCTCCCGTGACCCCCCCCCCAAAAAGCCCCGGGGGGGGGGGGGGACACGCGTGGGTGTCCCCGTGCCCGAGCTGGGCGCGGCGGCGCCAACGGGACACGGGGGGGGGGAACCGGGGGGGGGGGGGGGGACCACGCCCTGCGCGCTCCCGCGCCGCGCGTGACCACGGAGGGGGGGGGGGCGGGAGGGGCCGAGCCCCCCCCACGGGACACGCGTGGGCAGCGCGGGCCGGGACGGCCACGGGGGGGGGGGGGGGGGACACGGAGGGGGGGGGCGACGCGAGGAGTGGGGGGGGGGAATAGGGAGGGTGCGGGGGGGGGGGAGCGGGGGGGGGGAAAGAAAGTCCCCCCCCTCCCCACGGCGCTCGGAACCACGCGAGGAAACAGCCCCCCCCCCCCAAAAAAAAAACAAAAAAAACCAACCCCAAACAACCCCAAACTCCCCGAAACCCCCCCAAAAAAAATAAAAGCGCGGCCCCCCCAACCCCAAACCCCCCCCCCAAAAACCCCCAAACCCCCCCAACCCCCCCGCGGCACCTCGCACCGGCCCCCCCCCCACCCTCCGCGGTCGCGCGTGGGACCCCCGCCCCCCCCCGCTCCCCCCGTCCCCCCCCCCGGTGACTTTTTCCCCCCCCCCCCCGACTTTTTTACCCCCCCCGGGCCTTTTTGCCCCCCCCGGGCCGTACCTGGGCGCTCAGCGGCGCCGCCCGGCCATGGCCCCGCGGAGGCTCCGAGTGGCCGCGCCCCGCCCGGGGCCGGGCTCTTGTAGGGCGGCGGCGGCCCCGGGACCGGCCCCGGGGGGGAGCGGCCGGGAGGGGCCGGGGCGGGGGGGGGGGGGGCTGGTAGGGAGGTGTGGGGAGCGGGGGGGGGCCGGTACGGACCTGTAGGGACCGGGGGGAGCGGGGGGGGCCGGTAGGGACCTGTAGGGACCGGGGGGTCCGATAGGGACATGTAGGGACCGGGGGGAGCGGGGGGAGGGAGGGGGTCCTATAGGGACCTGTAGGGACCGGGGGGAGGGGGTCCGATAGGGACCTGTAGGGACCGGGGGGAGGGGGGGGGGTGCGATAGGGACCTGTAGGGCCCGGGGGGATTGGGGGAGGGGGGGGGTCCTATAGGGACCTGTAGGGCCCGGGGGGATTGGGGGAGGGGGGGGGTCCTATAGGGACCTGTAGGGCCCGGGGGGATTGGGGGAGGGGGGGGGTCCTATAGGGACCTGTAGGGACCGGGGGGTCCGATAGGGACCTGTAGGGACCGGGGGGAGGGGGGGGTCCGATAGGGACACATAGGGACCGGGGGGTCCTATAGGGACCTGTAGGGCCCGGGGGAGCGGGGGGGTCCGATAGGGATCTATAGGGACACATAGGGACCGGGGGGGCTCGTAGGGACCTGTAGGGAGCGGGGGGGGCCGATAGGGACCTGTAGGGACCGGGGGGAGGGGGGGGGGGTGGATCCGATAGGGATCTATAGGGACACGTAGGGACCGGGGGGGGGTCCGATAGGGACCGCGGGGGCTCGTAGGGAACTGTAGGGACCGGGGGGAGGGGGGGGGTCCTATAGGGACACATAGGGACCGGGGGGGCTCGTAGGGACACATAGGGACCGGGGGGGTCCTATAGGGACCTTTAGGGCCCGGGGGGAGGGGGGGGGTCCGATAGGGATCTATAGGGACACATAGGGACCGGGGGGGGTCCTATAGGGACTTGTAGGGACTGGGAGGAGTGGGGAGGTCCTATAGGAACCTGTAGGGACCGGAGAGCCCTTGGGGGTCCTATAGGGACCAGGGAGACTCATAGGGACCGGGGGAGGTCCTGTGGGGACCTGTAGGGTCCTATAGGGACTGGGGGTACCGGTGCGGTCCTATAGGGTCCTCTAGGGACCGAGGGGACCGGTGGGACTCATAGGGACCTGTAGGGACTGGGGGGACACGTGGGGTCCTATAGGGAGCTGTAGGGGCCGGGGGTCCTATAGAAACCTGTAGGGACCAGGACGTCCGGGGGATCCTATAAGGACTGACGGGTCCTATAGGGAGACATAGGGAACGGGGGGACACGTGGGGTCCTATAGGGAGCTGCAGGGACTGGGGGGGGTCCCGTAGGGACCTATAGGGACCAGGGGGGCTCATAGGGAGCGGGGGTCCTGTAGGGACGTGTAGTGACCGGGGGGTCCTGTAGGGACCGGGGGACACGTGGGGACCCGTCGGGTACTGTAAGGACCTGCAGGGTCGCGTGGGGACCACAGGGACCTGTGGGGACCTATAGAGGCCATAGGGACCTGTGGGGACCTATAGAGACCATAGGGACCTGTGGGGACCTATAGGGCCATAGGGACCTGTGGGGACCTATAGGGGCCATAGGGACCTGTGGGGACCTATAGAGACCATAGGGACCTGTGGGGACCTATAGAGACCATAGGGACCTGTGGGGACCTATAGGGGCCATAGGGACCTGTGGGGACCTATAGAGACCATAGGGACCTGTGGGGACCTATAGGGGCCATAGGGACCTGTGGGGACCTATAGGGGCCATAGGGACCTGTGGGGACCTATAGAGACCATAGGACCTGTGGGGACCTATAGAGACCATAGGGACCTGTGGGGACCTATAGGGGCCATAGGGACCTGTGGGGACCTATAGAGACCATAGGGACCTGTGGGGACCTATAGAGACCACAGGGACCTGTGGGGACCTATAGGGGCCATAGGGACCTGTGGGGACCCCCGGGGACCCACAGCGACCTGTAGGGCCCGGGGAGGGACGCGGGGGGTGCTATAGGGGCCCCTGGGGACCTATAGGGAGCGCAGAGCCCCTGCCCCCCCCCCCCAGCCCCCCCCCGTCACCCCCGTTAACCCCATAAACCCCGGACCCCCCCCCAGGACCCCCCCCCCATAGCCCTGCACCCCCCCCCAGCCCCCGCCCCCCCCCCCCATAGCGCCCCCTCCCCCCCCAGGGAACCCCCTCCCCCCCCGGCCCCGCCCTCGGGGGAAGCCCCCGCGTAGCCCCGCCCCCCCCCCCCGGAATTCCCTCCCCCCCCCCAAAGGGAACCCCCCCCCCCCCGCCCCTCCCCCTTCAGGAATCCCCTCGAGCCCCGCCCCCCCCCGGGACCACCCCCCGGACCACCCCCCCACAACCCCGCGTCCGTGGGGCTGGGGCCCCCCAGGTGCCGCCCACGGGAACCCCACGGCCGCTCCCCCCCCCCCCCCCCAGCCGCCCACCCGTGTCCGTGGGGGGGGGGGTGTGGGGTGGGGGCGGGGCCAGGAGCCCCTCCCCCTTCGCCGAGGCCACGCGGGGGATTTTTGGGATTCCGACCTGGCGCGGGGCCACCGCGTCCTGCCCCGAGCCCCGGCTGCGCCCGGCGGGGCCGTGGGGCGGGGGGGGGGCAAGGGGGGGGGTCCCTGCCCCATAGCGGGGGGGGGGCGGGAGTAGTGGGGTGCCCCATAGCGCTGCCCCATAGCGTTGTGCCCTATAAGGCTGCCCCATAGCCCTGCCCTATAACCCTGCCCCATGGCCCTGCCCCATAGCCCTGCCCCATGGCCCTGCCCCATGGCCCTGCCCCATAACCCTGCCCCATAACCCTGCCCTATAACCCTGCCCCATAGCCCTGCCCCATGGCCCTGCCCCATAACCCTGCCCCATGGCCCTGCCCATAGCCCTGCCCCATAACCCTGCCCTATAACCCTGCCCCATAACCCTGCCCCATAACCCTGCCCCATAACCCTGCCCCATAACCCTGCCCCATGGCCCTGCCCCATGGCCCTGCCCCATAACCCTGCCCCATAGCCCTGCCCCATAGCCCTGCCCCATAGCCCTGCCCCATAGCCCTGCCCCATGGCCCTGCCCCATAACCCTGCCCCATAACCCTGCCCTATAACCCTGCCCCATAGCCCTGCCCCATGGCCCTGCCCCATAACCCTGCCCCATGGCCCTGCCCCATAGCCCTGCCCCATGGCCCTGCCCTATAACCCTGCCCCATAGCCCTGCCCCATAGCCCTGCCCCATGGCCCTGCCCCATGGCCCTGCCCCATAGCCCTGCCCCATGGCCCTGCCCCATAACCCTGCCCCATAACCCTGCCCTATAACCCTGCCCCATAGCCCTGCCCCATAGCCCTGCCCCATAACCCTGCCCCATAACCCTGCCCCATAGCCCTGCCCCATAGCCCTGCCCTATAACCCTGCCCCATAGCCCTGCCCCATAGCCCTGCCCTATAACCCTGCCCCATGGCCCTGCCCCATAGCCCTGCCCCATAGCCCTGCCCCATGGCCCTGCCCCATAGCCCTGCCCCATAGCCCTGCCCCATAACCCTGCCCTATAACCCTGCCCCATAGCCCTGCCCCATAGCCCTGCCCTATAACCCTGCCCCATAGCCCTGCCCCATAGCCCTGCCCCATAACCCTGCCCCATAGCCCTGCCCCATAGCCCTGCCCCATAGCCCTGCCCCATGGCCCTGCCCCACAGCCCTGCCCCACAGCCCTGTCCCACGGCCCTGCCCCATGGCCCTGCCCCATAACCCTGCCCTATAACCCTGCCCCATGGCCCTGCCCCATAACCCTGCCCCATGGCCCTGCCCCATGGCCCTGCCCCATAACCCTGCCCCATGGCCCTGCCCCATGGCCCTGCCCCATAGCCCTGCCCCATAGCCCTGCCCCACGGCCCTGCCCCACAGCCCTGCCCCATAGCCCTGCCCCATAGCCCTGCCCCATAACCCTGCCCTATAACCCTGCCCCATGGCCCTGCCCCATAGCCCTGCCCCATAACCCTGCCCCATAGCCCTGCCCCATAATCCTGCCCCATAGCCCTGCCCCATGGCCCTGCCCCATAGCCCTGCCCCATAACCCTGCCCCATAGCCCTGCCCCATGGCCCTGCCCCATAGCCCTGCCCCATAACCCTGCCCCATAGCCCTGCCCCATAATCCTGCCCCATAGCCCTGCCCCATGGCCCTGCCCCATAGCCCTGCCCCATAACCCTGCCCCATAGCCCTGCCCCATAATCCTGCCCTATAACCCTGCCCCATGGCCCTGCCCCATAGCCCTGCCCCATAACCCTGCCCCATAGCCCTGCCCCATAATCCTGCCCCATAGCCCTGCCCCATGGCCCTGCCCCATAGCCCTGCCCCATAGCCCTGCCCCATGGCCCTGCCCCATAGCCCTGCCCCATGGCCCTGCCCCATAGCCCTGCCCCATAGCCCTGCCCCATGGCCCTGCCCCATGGCCCTGCCCTATAACCCTGCCCCATGGCCCTGCCCCATAACCCTGCCCCATGGCCCTGCCCCATAGCCCTGCCCCATAACCCTGCCCTATAACCCTGCCCTATAACCCTGCCCCATAGCCCTGCCCATAACCCTGCCCCATAACCCTGCCCCATGGCCCTGCCCCATGGCCCTGCCCCAGAACCCTGCCCCATGGCCCTGCCCCATGGCGCTGCCCCATAACCCTGCCCCATGGCCCTGCCCCATGGCCCTGCCCCATGGCCCTGCCATAACCCTGCCCCATGGCCCTGCCCCATGGCCCTGCCCCATAGCCCTGCCCCATGGCCCTGCCCCATAGCCCTGCCCCATAGCCCTGCCCCATAACCCTGCCCCATGGCCCTGCCCCATAACCCTGCCCCATGGCCCTGCCCCATGGCCCTGCCCCATGGCCCTGCCCCATAGCCCTGCCCCATAGCCCTGCCCCATAACCCTGCCCCATGGCCCTGCCCCATAGCCCTGCCCCATAACCCTGCCCATAACCCTGCCCCATAGCCCTGCCCCATAACCCTGCCCCATAACCCTGCCCCATGGCCCTGCCCCATGGCCCTGCCCCATAGCCCTGCCCCATGGCCCTGCCCCATAACCCTGCCCTATAACCCTGCCCCATGGCCCTGCCCCATAGCCCTGCCCCATAACCCTGCCCTATAACCCTGCCCTATAACCCTGCCCCATAGCCCTGCCCCATAACCCTGCCCCATAGCCCTGCCCCATAGCCCTGCCCCATGGCCCTGCCCCATAGCCCTGCCCCATAGCCCTGCCCCATGGCCCTGCCCCATGGCCCTGCCCCATAACCCTGCCCCATAACCCTGCCCTATAACCCTGCCCCATAGCCCTGCCCCATGGCCCTGCCCCATAACCCTGCCCCATGGCCCTGCCCCATAGCCCTGCCCCATAACCCTGCCCTATAACCCTGCCCCATAACCCTGCCCCATAACCCTGCCCCATAACCCTGCCCCATAACCCTGCCCCATGGCCCTGCCCCATGGCCCTGCCCCATAACCCTGCCCCATAGCCCTGCCCCATAGCCCTGCCCCATAGCCCTGCCCCATAGCCCTGCCCCATGGCCCTGCCCCATAACCCTGCCCCATAACCCTGCCCTATAACCCTGCCCCATAGCCCTGCCCCATGGCCCTGCCCCATAACCCTGCCCCATGGCCCTGCCCCATAGCCCTGCCCCATGGCCCTGCCCTATAACCCTGCCCCATAGCCCTGCCCCATAGCCCTGCCCCATGGCCCTGCCCCATGGCCCTGCCCCATAGCCCTGCCCCATGGCCCTGCCCCATAACCCTGCCCCATAACCCTGCCCTATAACCCTGCCCCATAGCCCTGCCCCATAGCCCTGCCCCATAACCCTGCCCCATAACCCTGCCCCATAGCCCTGCCCCATAGCCCTGCCCTATAACCCTGCCCCATAGCCCTGCCCCATAGCCCTGCCCTATAACCCTGCCCCATGGCCCTGCCCCATAGCCCTGCCCCATAGCCCTGCCCCATGGCCCTGCCCCATAGCCCTGCCCCATAGCCCTGCCCCATAACCCTGCCCTATAACCCTGCCCCATAGCCCTGCCCCATAGCCCTGCCCTATAACCCTGCCCCATAGCCCTGCCCCATAGCCCTGCCCCATAACCCTGCCCCATAGCCCTGCCCCATAGCCCTGCCCCATAGCCCTGCCCATGGCCCTGCCCCACAGCCCTGCCCCACAGCCCTGTCCCACGGCCCTGCCCCATGGCCCTGCCCCATAACCCTGCCCTATAACCCTGCCCCATGGCCCTGCCCCATAACCCTGCCCCATGGCCCTGCCCATGGCCCTGCCCCATAACCCTGCCCCATGGCCCTGCCCCATGGCCCTGCCCCATAGCCCTGCCCCATAGCCCTGCCCCACGGCCCTGCCCCACAGCCCTGCCCCATAGCCCTGCCCCATAGCCCTGCCCCATAACCCTGCCCTATAACCCTGCCCCATGGCCCTGCCCCATAGCCCTGCCCCATAACCCTGCCCCATAGCCCTGCCCCATAATCCTGCCCCATAGCCCTGCCCCATGGCCCTGCCCCATAGCCCTGCCCCATAACCCTGCCCCATAGCCCTGCCCCATGGCCCTGCCCCATAGCCCTGCCCCATAACCCTGCCCCATAGCCCTGCCCCATAATCCTGCCCCATAGCCCTGCCCCATGGCCCTGCCCCATAGCCCTGCCCCATAACCCTGCCCCATAGCCCTGCCCCATAATCCTGCCCTATAACCCTGCCCCATGGCCCTGCCCCATAGCCCTGCCCCATAACCCTGCCCCATAGCCCTGCCCCATAATCCTGCCCCATAGCCCTGCCCCATGGCCCTGCCCATAGCCCTGCCCCATAGCCCTGCCCCATGGCCCTGCCCCATAGCCCTGCCCCATGGCCCTGCCCCATAGCCCTGCCCCATAGCCCTGCCCCATGGCCCTGCCCCATGGCCCTGCCCTATAACCCTGCCCCATGGCCCTGCCCCATAACCCTGCCCCATGGCCCTGCCCCATAGCCCTGCCCCATAACCCTGCCCTATAACCCTGCCCTATAACCCTGCCCCATAGCCCTGCCCCATAACCCTGCCCCATAACCCTGCCCCATGGCCCTGCCCCATGGCCCTGCCCCAGAACCCTGCCCCATGGCCCTGCCCCATGGCGCTGCCCCATAACCCTGCCCCATGGCCCTGCCCCATGGCCCTGCCCCATGGCCCTGCCCCATAACCCTGCCCCATGGCCCTGCCCCATGGCCCTGCCCATAGCCCTGCCCCATGGCCCTGCCCCATAGCCCTGCCCCATAGCCCTGCCCCATAACCCTGCCCCATGGCCCTGCCCCATAACCCTGCCCCATGGCCCTGCCCATGGCCCTGCCCCATGGCCCTGCCCCATAGCCCTGCCCCATAGCCCTGCCCCATAACCCTGCCCCATGGCCCTGCCCCATAGCCCTGCCCCATAACCCTGCCCCATAACCCTGCCCCATAGCCCTGCCCCATAACCCTGCCCCATAACCCTGCCCCATGGCCCTGCCCCATGGCCCTGCCCCATAGCCCTGCCCCATGGCCCTGCCCCATAACCCTGCCCTATAACCCTGCCCCATGGCCCTGCCCCATAGCCCTGCCCCATAACCCTGCCCTATAACCCTGCCCTATAACCCTGCCCCATAGCCCTGCCCCATAACCCTGCCCCATAGCCCTGCCCCATAGCCCTGCCCCATGGCCCTGCCCCATAGCCCTGCCCCATAGCCCTGCCCCATGGCCCTGCCCCATGGCCCTGCCCCATAGCCCTGCCCCATAGCCCTGCCCCATAGCCCTGCCCCATGGCGCTGCCCAGTTACACCAGTGCCATTCCCAGCTGCACTGGGGCAGGTCCCAGTTGCCCCAGCGCCATTCCCAGTTGCACTGGGACCATTCCCAGTTACTCCAGCGCTGCTCCCAGTTACAACGGGACCATTCCCAGTTACTCCAGCGCTGCTCCCAGTTACAATGGGACCACTCCCAGTTGCCCCGGCACCAGTGGGGCAGTTACACTGGGACCACCCCCAGTTACACCAGTGCCTTTCCCAGCTGCACCGGGGCAGTTCCCAGTTACACCAGCACTGCTCCAGTTCCCCTGGGACCATTCCCAGTTCCCCCAGCACTGCTCCCAGTTGCCCCAGCACCGATCCCGGTTACACTGGGACCACTCCCAGTTACCCCAGTGCCATTCCCAGTTGCCCCAGCAACACTGGGACCACTCCCAGTTACCCAGTGCCATTCCCAGTCGCCCCAGCACCACCCCCCGTTACGCTGGGACCACTCCCAGTTAACCCGGGACCATTCCCAGTCACACCAGCACCGCTCCCAGTTCCCCCAGTGCCCCGCCCAGTCGCGGTAGCCCCGCCCCCGCCCCGCCTCGCTCCCCGGCCCCCCCGCAGGAATTTGGCCCCGCCCCCCCCCGCGCGGGGCTGGGCAGGGAAAGAGCCGGGGGGGGGGGGGGGGGGGGGAGCGGGGCAGCCCCATGGATGTGGGGCAGCCCCATAAGTGTGGGGCTGGAAGCAAGCAGTGGGGCTGGGCCTGCCCCACGGATGTGGGGCTGGGGGGGCAAGAAATGGGACTCGGGGGGGGGGGGCAGCCCCATAGGGGTGGGGCTGGGGGAGATGTGGGGCAGCCCCGTAAGTGTGGGGCAGCCCCATAGACGTGGGGCTGCAAAAAGGGGTAGCCCCCTAGGTGTGGGGCTGGGGGGAGATGTGGGGCAGCCCCATAGGTGTGGGGCAGCCCCATAGATGTGGGGCGCAGGGCTGCAAAAGGGGGCAGCCCCATAGGTGTGGGGCTGGGGGGAGAGACGTGGGGCAGCCCCATAGGTGTGGGGCAGCCCATAGACGTGGGGCTGCAAAAGGGGGCAGCCCCATAGGGGTGGGGCTAGGGGAGAGAAGTGGGGCAGCCCCATAGGTGTGGGGCAGCCCCATAAGTGTGGGGCAGCCCATAGACGTGGGGCGCAGGGCTGCAAAAGGGGGCAGCCCCATAGGTGTGGGGCTGGGGGGAGAGACGTGGGGCAGCCCCATAGGTGTGGGGCAGCCCCATAAGTGTGGGGCAGCCCCATAGGGTTGGAGCAGCCCCATAGGTGTGGGGCACGGGGCTGCGAAGGGGGTTAACCCCATAGGGGTGGGGCTGGGGGGGGAGATGTGGGGCAGCCCCATAAGTGTGGGGCTGGAGGCGAGCAGTGGGCAGGGGCTGCCCCCCAGATGTGGGGCCCGGCCGTGGGGTTCGCAGCGGGGCTTTGCCCCCCCCCCCGCCCGGTTTTGCCCAAATCTGCCCCGTTTTGCCCCGTTTTGCCCGATTTCGCCGATTCCGCCCAATTTTGCCCGATTCCGCCCGATTTCGGCCCGTTCCCGCTCGCCGCCCCCGCGCTGACTCAGCCCCGGGCCTGGGCGCGGCCGGGGGGGGCGGGGGGGGAGGGGCGGGTCCAGATGTGCGGCACTGCCCCTCCCCCACCACAGCTGGACGGGGGGGGGCACGTCTGAACTGGTCCGAACTGGTCGGCACTGGTCTGAACTGGTCGGCACTGGTCTGAACTGGTGCAAACTGGTCTGAACTGGTGGGCACTGCTGGGCGCTGGTCTGAACTGGTGCAAACTGGTCTTAACTGGTGGCCACTGGTCTGAACTGGTGCAAACTGGTCTGAACTGGTGGGCACTGGTCTGAACTGGTGCAAACTGGTCTGAACTGGTCGGCACTGGTCTGAACTGGTGCAAACTGGTCTGAACTGGTGGGCACTGGTCTGAACTGGTGGGCACTGCTGGGCGCTGGTCTGAACTGGTGCAAACTAGTCTTAACTGGTGGCCACTGGTCTGAACTGGTGCAAACTGGTCTGAACTGGTGGGCACTGGTCTGAACTGGTGCAAACTGGTCTGAACTGGTCGGCACTGGTCTGAACTGGTGCAAACTGGTCTGAACTGGTGGGCACTGGTCTGAACTGGTGGGCACTGCTGGGCGCTGGTCTGAACTGGTGCAAACTAGTCTTAACTGGTGGCCACTGGTCTGAACTGGTGCAAACTGGTCTGAACTGGTGGGCACTGGTCTGAACTGGTGCAAACTGGTCTGAACTGGTCGGCACTGGTCTGAACTGGTGCAAACTGGTCTGAACTGGTGGGCACTGGTCTGAACTGGTGGGCACTGCTGGGCGCTGGTCTGAACTGGTGCAAACTGGTCTGAACTGGTGGGCACTGGTCTGAACTGGTGCAAACTGGTCTGAACTGGTGGGCACTGGTCTGAACTGGTGCAAACTGGTCTGAACTGGTCGGCACTGGTCTGAACTGGTGCAAACTGGTCTGAACTGGTGCAAACTGGTCTGAACTGGTGCAAACTGGTCTGAACTGGTGGGCACTGCTGGGCGCTGGTCTGAACTGGTGCAAACTAGTCTTAACTGGTGCAAACTGGTCTGAACTGGTGCAAACTGGTCTGAACTGGTGGGCACTGGTCTGAACTGGTGCAAACTGGTCTGAACTGGTGGGCACTGGTCTGAACTGGTGCAAACTGGTCTGAACTGGTCGGCACTGGTCTGAACTGGTGCAAACTGGTCTGAACTGGTCGGCACTGGTCTGAACTGGTGGGCACTGCTGGGCGCTGGTCTGAACTGGTGCAAACTAGTCTTAACTGGTGGCCACTGGTCTGAACTGGTGCAAACTGGTCTGAACTGGTGGGCACTGGTCTGAACTGGTGCAAACTGGTCTGAACTGGTCGGCACTGGTCTGAACTGGTGCAAACTGGTCTGAACTGGTGGGCACTGGTCTGAACTGGTGGGCACTGCTGGGCGCTGGTCTGAACTGGTGCAAACTAGTCTTAACTGGTGGCCACTGGTCTGAACTGGTGCAAACTGGTCTGAACTGGTGGCCGCTGGTCTGAACTGGTGGCTGCTGGTCTGAAGTGGTGCAAACTGGTTTGAACTGGTGGGCACTGGTCAGAACTGGTGGGTGCAGGTCTGAACTGGTCTGAACTGGTGCAAACTGGTGGGCACTGGTTTTATCTGGTGCAAAGTGGCCTGAACTGATGGGCACTGGATTGAACTGGTTGGAATTGGTCAGAACTGGTTGGCGCTGGTCTGAACTGGTGGCCACTGGTGGCCACTGGTCTGAACTGGTGGGCACTGGTCGGAACTGTTGGACACCGGTTTTAACTGGTGCAAACTGGTGGACACTGGTCTGCACTGGTGTGTGCTGGTCTGAATTGGTGGGCACTGGATTGAACTGGTGGATGCTGGTCGGAACTGGTCTGAACTGGTCTGAACTGGTGGGCACTGGCAGGCACTGGTGCAAACTGGTGGCACTGGTGCACGCTGGCTTTTGCTGGTGCTCACTGGCAGGTGCTGGCTTAAACTGGTGTGAACTGGTTTTAACTGGTGGGTGCTGGTGGATGCTGGTTTGAAGTGATGGGCGTTGGTTCAAACTGGTCTGAACTAGTGGGCACTGGTTTGGGCTGGTGGGCACTGGTTTGGACTGGTGAGCAGTGGTGGGTGCTGGCTTGGACTGGTGCAAACTGGTGGGCACTGGTCTGAACTGGTGCAAACTGGTGGGCACTGGTCTGCATTGGTGGGCACTGGTCTGAACTGGTAGGCACTGGTCTGAACTGTTGGACACTGGTCTGAACTGGTGCAAACTGGTGGGCACTGGTCTGCACTGGTGGGCGCTGCCTCGCACTGGTGCCACTGGTCCGTACTGGTCCATACTGGTCCGCACTGCTCCATACTGGTCCGTACTGCTCCATACTGGTCCGTACTGGTCCGTACTGGTCCGTACTGGTGGCTCTGGTGGGCGCGGCCCCGCCACCGCCCCGGTCCCGCCGTGACTCAGCTGCCGGGGGGCGGGGCCTGAGGGGGGGCTGAGGGGGCGTGGCCGGCGGGGGGCGTGGCCTCAGTGGGCGGGGCCAGGAGGGCGGTGGCGCTGGGTCACGTGGGGGGGGGGGGGGGCGGGGACTGCCGGTGGTGCCCCGTGGCTCCCAGTAACGCCCAGTAGCTCCCAGTAACAGCCAGTGGTGCCCAGCAGCGCCCCGTAACTCGGCTCCCAGTGGGTTCCAGTGACCCCCAGTGGCTCCCAGTAACTCCCAGTGACACCCAAAGGCTCCCAGTAACACCCAGTTGGTGCCCAATAACTCCCAGTACCCCCCAGTATCCCCCAGTAATGCCCAGTGGTGCCAATTGGGCTCCAGTTACCCCCAGTGGCTCTCAGCATCACCCAGTAACTCCCAGTAAACCCCCAACAGCTCCCAGTAACACCCAGTTGGTGCTCAATGGTGCCCAGTAACCCCCAGTGGCTCCCAAGAGCACCCAGTAACCCCCAGTTGGTGCCCAGTGGCTCCCAGTACCCCCCAGTTCCCCCCCTGACGCCCCCAGGCCACCGCCGGGGCCGGATCCGTTCCCGTTTATTGGCCGCGTGGCTCCGTCTGCGGCGACGCGTCGTGACATGTCGCGACACGGTGACGCGGCGCGGCGACACGCGGCGCCGCAGCAACGTGGGGACGCATCGCGACACGGGGACGTGCCGGGACATGGCACGACATGGCGACGTGTCGGGACACGGGGACGTGCCGGGACATGGGGACGTGCCGGGACATGGCGACGTGCCGGGACACGGGGACGTGCCGGGACATGGGGACGTGTCGGGACATGGGGACGTGTCGGGACACGGGGACGTGCCGGGACATGGGGACGTGTCGGTACATGGCGACGTGTCGGGACATGGCGACGTGTCGCAGCATGGCGACACGTGACATGGTGACATGTCAGGACACGATGTCACGACGTTGACACGTTGCAACAGGCCGACATGTAACAGTGGCATCGCGACACAAGTTGCGACAGTGACGTGTTGTGACATGGTGACATGTCACGACATGATGACGTTGCGACAGTGACATGGTGCGACACGATGACGTGTCACGACATGATGACACATCATGACATGATGACGTCATGACACAGTGACAAGTTCTGACACGGTGTGACATGACACGTCACGACATGTCACAACACGGTGATGTCATAACGCAATGCGTCATGACAATGACATGGTGACATGTCGCGACGTGATGACACATTGTGACACAGCGACATGGCATGACACAACGAGACGTCATGACATGATGACACGTCGGGACACGATGTGACATGCTGACACCTAGCGACATGTCACGACAGTGACACGGTGTAACACGTCACGACGCGCTGACGCGTCACAATATGATGACACATTGTGACACGGTGACATGTCGTGACGTGACACGATGACGTATCACGACATGATGACAGTGACATGTTGTGACATGTTACGACATGACGACACGTCATGACACAAATGTGATGGCACGTCGTGACACGACCGCATGTCACGACACCATGACGCACTGCGACACGATGACGACGTTGTGACGTGACACGTCGTGACACAGTGACGCGACGTGGTGACAGGACGACATGTCACGACACGATGACATGTCATGACACAACGACATGTCATGACACCATGACGCGCTGTGACACGATGACGATGTTGTGACAGGACACGTTGTGACACAGTGACGCGATGTGGTGACACGATGTCATGTCGTGACATGACGACATGTCATGACACAAAGATGCGCTGTGACACGATGACAATGTTGTGACATGACACGTCGTGACACAGTGACACGATGTGGTGACACGATGTCATGTCACGACACAACGACATGTCACGACACAACGACATGTCACGACACCACGATGCGCTGTGACACAACGACGATGTTGTGACATGACACGTCGTGACACAGTGACACGACGTGGTGACACGATGTCATGTCACGACACAACGACATGTCACGACACGACGACATGTCATGACACAACGACATGTCACGACACAACGACATGTCACGACACAACGACATGTCATGACACAACGACATGTCACGACACCACAACACGCTGTGACACGATGACAATGTTGTGACATGACACGTCGTGACACAGTGACGCGATGTGGTGACACGACGACATGTCACGACACAACGACATGTCACGACACAACGACATGTCACGACACGACAACATGTCACGACACAACGACATGTCACGACACAACGACATGTCACGACACAACGACATGTCACGACACAACGACATGTCACGACACAACGACATGTCACGACACAACGACATGTCACGACACAACGACATGTCACGACACAACGACATGTCATGACACAACGACATGTCACGACACAACGACATGTCACGACACAACGACATGTCACGACACAACGACATGTCATGACACAACGACATGTCACGACACAACGACATGTCAGGACACAACGACATGTCACAACACGACGACATGTCACGACACAACGACATGTCATGACACCACGACGCGCTGTGACACGATGACGATGCTGTGACATGACACGTCGTAACACAGTGACGCGATGTGGTGACACGCCGACATGTCACGACACGCCGACATGTCACGACACGACGCGCTGTGCCACGATGACGCCGCCGCGCCACGTCGCGACAGAGCGACACGCCGCGCCGCGCCGCAACACGCCGACGTACCCCGCCGTGCTGCGGTCCGCCGCCGCGCCCCGAGACGCCGCCGCCGCGCCCCGTCGCGACGGGCACCCCGTGGCGCCAGCTGCCTTGGGTCACTTGAAGATCTTGCCCTGGTTGAAGGCCTTGCCCACGTGCGCGAAGGCGCCCTCCCAGCTGAAGTACTCCCGCACCAGGGCCCGGCACTCGGCGCTGTCGCTGTCCAGCTTGCGCCACGCGTACGACTCGTAGTCCACCTGCCAGTCGGGGCTCAGCTGCGGGGGGACGAAACGGGGCGTCGGGGGGCGAAAGTGGGGAGGCGGGGGCGCCACGGGGGGGTTGGGGCCCGAAAACGGGGAGTTGGGGGGCAAAAGTGGGGATTTGGGGGCAGAAGGGGGGGAGTTGGGGCCCGAAAATGGGGATCTGGGGACCAAAAGTGGGGATTTGGGGGCAGAACAGGGGGGTGGGGCCCAAAAATGGAGAGGTGGGGGGTAGAAGTGGGGAGGTGGGGGCAGAACGGGGGTGTTGGGGCCTGAAAATGGGGAGGTGGGGGGTGAAAGTACGGAGTTGGGGGGTAAAAGTGGGGATTTGGGGGCAGAACGGGGGGAGTTGGGGCCCGAAAATGGGGATCTGGGGACCTAAAGTGGGGAGGTGGGGGCAGAACGGGGGCGTTGGGGCCCGAAGACCGGGCGGTGGGGGGCAAAATTGGGGAGTTGGAGCCCGCAAATGGGGAGGTGGGGGGCGAAAGTGGGGAGGTGGGGGGCAAAAATGGGGATTTGGGGGCAGAACGGGGGGAGTTGGGGCCCAAAAACGGGGAGGTGGGGGGCAGAAGTGGGGAGTTGGGGGCAGAACAGGGGCGTTGGGGCCCAAAAACGGGGAGGTGGGGGGCAAAAGTGGGGAAGGGGGGGCAGAACAGGGGGAGGTGGGGGCAGAACGGGGGGGTGGGGCCCGAAAATGGGGAGCTGGGGGCTCAAAAATGGGGATTTGGGGGCGTAAAAGTGGGGAGTTTGGGGCAGAACAGGGGGAGTTGGGGCCCAAAAATGGGGATTTGGGGGGCAAAAGTGGGGATTTGGGGGCAGAATGGGGGGACTCGGGGCCCAATTTCAGAGAGCTGGGGGCCAAACAAAGGGATTTTGGGGCCAATGCAGGGATTGGGGGCCAAAAGTGGAAATTTGGGGGCCTGACTGCAAGGATTTGGGGGCCAAAAAGGGAGATTTGGGGCCCAAATACAGGGATTTGGGGGCGGAATGGAGGAAGTTGGGGGCTGAAAGGGGGGATTTGGGGGCCAAATGTGGAGATTTGGGGCCCAACGAGGGGATTTGGGGGCCAAACACGGGGATTTGGGGCCTGAGTGTGGAAATCTGGGGGCCTGATGCAGGGATTTGGGGCCTGAATGCAGGGATTTGGGGCCAAATCCAGGGATTTGGGGGCTCAATCTGGGGATTCGGGGCCTGATGTGGAGATTTGGGGGCCAACATGGGGATTTGGGGCCTGACACAGGGATTTTGGGGCCCAACACAGGGATTTTGGGGCCTGAACGTGGGGATTTGGGACCCAAACATGCAGATTTGGGACCCAACACGGAGATTTGGGGGACAGGCACTGGGATTTGGGGGCTGAACGTGGAAATTTGGGGGTCCAACGCAGGGATTTGGGGCCCAACACAGGGATTTAGGGGCTCAATGCGGGGATTTGGGGCCTGATGTGGAGATTTGGGGGCCAGCATGGGGATTTGGGGGGCCAAATGTGGAGATTTGGGGCCCGACGCAGGGATTTGGGGGCTCAAACGTAAGGATTTGGGGGCTGAATATGCAAATCTGGGGGCCCGATGCAGAGATTTGGGGCAGAATACAGGGATTTGGGGCCTGAACGAAGGGATCTGGGGACCAAGGCAGGCATTTGGGGGCTCAATGTGGGGATTTGGGGCCCGACACAGAGATCTGGGGCCCGAAGATGGGGATTTGGGGCTAAACAGGGGGGATTTGGGGCCAAACGGGGGAGATTTGGGGCCAAACAGGGGGATTTGGGGCCGACTGGGGGGGATTTGGGGCCGATCGGGGGAGATTTGGGGCCGACTGGGGGAGATTTGGGGCTGATCGGGAGGGATTTGGGGCCGATCGGGGGGATTTGGGGCTGATCGGGGGGATTTGGGGCTGATCGGGGGGGATTTGGGGCCAAACGGGGGGGATTTGGGGCCAAACGGGGGATTTGGTGCCAAACAGGGGGATTTGGGGCCGACTGGGGGGGATTTGGGGCCGATCGGGGGCGATTTGGGGCCAAACGGGGGATTTGGTGCCGATCGGGGGGAATTGGTGCCAAACGGGGCGGATTTGGGGCCGATCGGGGGGATTTGGGGCCGATCGGGGGCGATTTGGGGCCGATCGGGGGGAATTGGTGCCAAACGGGGCGGATTTGGGGCCGATCGGGGGGATTTGGGGCCGATCGGGGGCGATTTGGGGCCGATCGGGGCGGTTTCGGGGCCGGGGCTCACCGTGAAGGCCAGCTCCTGGCCGCGGAAGACCCAGACGCCCGAGATGCTGCTGTCGTTGTTGGTGCCGAACAGGATGACGCTGGCGAAGGCGTTCTTGCGCAGCTTGTCCAGGCGCTGGAACATGCCTGGGGGACGCGACGGGGTTGCCCCGCTGTCACCCTTCTGTCCCCATTTCGTCCCCATTTCGTCCCCATTTTTGCCCATTTTGTCCCCATTTTTGTCCCTATTTTGTCCCCGTTTTTGCCCCAATTTAGCCCCCCTCGTCCCACTTTCATCCCGGTTGTCTCCGTTTCGTCCCCATTTTGTCACTGTTGTCTCCAGTTTGTCCCCATCATCCCCATTTGGTCCCCATTTTGTCCCCACTTCATCCTCACTGTCACCATTTTATCCCCATTTCTTCCCCATTTCGTCCCCATTTTGTCTCCATTGTCCCTGTTTTTGTCCCCGTTTCATCCCCATTATCCCCATTTCGTCCCCAATGTCCCCGTTTTGTCCCCATTATCCCCATTTCGTCCCCATTGTCCCCGTTTTGTCCCCATTGTCCCCATTTCATCCCTGTTTTGTCCGTTATCCATGTTTTTGTCCCCATTATCCCCATTTTGTCCCCATTTTATCCCCATTTCTCCACATTTTTCCCGTTTTGTCCCCATTTCGTCCCTGTTGTCCCCATTTTTTCCCCATTTCATCCCCATTATCCCTATTTTGTCGCCATTTTATCCCCATTTTCTCCCCAATATCCCCATTTTCTCCCTGTTTTGTCCCCGTTATCCCCATTTTGTCCCAATTTTGTCCCCATTTCATCCCCATTATCCCTGTTTTCTCCCTGTTTTCTCCCTGTTCTGTCCCCGTTCTGTCCCCATTTCAGCCCCATTACCCCCGTTTCATCCCCATTATCCCCATTATCTCCCTGTTCTGTCCCCATTATCCCCATTTTCTCCCCGTTTTCTTCCCATTATCCCGATTTTCTTCCAGTTTTGTCCCTATTATCCCTGTTTTCTCCCCATTCTGTCCCCGTTATGTCCCCATTTCAGCCCCATTACCCCCGTTTCGTCCCCATTACCCCCGTTTTCTCCCCGTTTTCTCCCCATTATCTGTTTTTTCCCCATTTTCTCCCCTTTTCGTCCCCATTATCCCAATTTTCTCCCCGTTTTCTCCCCGTTTTGTCCCCATTATCCCCATTTTCTCCCCATTTCATCCCCATTATCCCCATTCTCTCCCTGTTGTCTCGCCATTATCCCCATTTTCTCCCCATTATCCCCATTTTCTCCCCGTTTTTTCCCCGTTATCCCAGTTTTCTCCCCATTTCCCCCCGTTTTTTGCCTGTTTTCCCCCGGTTTTGCCCCAGTACCGGTGATGAGGTTGCAGCTCATGAAGGACCACCCGGCCCATTATGTCCCCATTTCGTCCCCATTATCCCCATTTTCTCCCCGTTATCCCCATTTTCTCCCTGTTTTGTCCTCGTTATCCCCATTATGTCCCCATTTCATCCCCGTTTTCTCCCCAGTTCATCCCCATTATTCCCATTTTCTCCCCATTATCCCCATTTTCTCCCTGCTTTGTCCTCATTATCCCCATTATGTCCCCATTTCATCCCCATTTTCTCCCCAATTCATCCCCATTATTCCCGTTTTCTCCCCATTATCCCCATTTTCTCTGTTTTTTCCCTATTTTCTCCTCATTATCCCCATTTTCTCTCAGTTTTTTCCCCATTTTCTTCCCATTATCCCAATTTTCTCCCTGTTTTGTCCTCATTATCCCCATTATGTCCCCATTTCATCCCCATTATCCACATTTCATCCCCACTTTCTCCCCGTTTTGTCCCCATTATCCCCATTTTCTCCCCGTTTTCTCCCCGGTTCGTCCCCGTTATCCCCGTTTTTTGCCCATTTCCCCCCGTTTTTTGCCCATTTCTCCCCGTTTTTTGCCCGTTTTCCCCCGGTTTGGCCCCGGTACCGGTGATGAGGTTGCAGCTCATGAAGGTCTGGGTGAGCTCCTCGGGGAAGCGGTACTCGCCGTACCAGATGGACCACCCGGCCTTGTCGAAGTGCTCCCAGAAGTGCGGCAGCGCCACCGTCAGCGTGTCCTCGTTGGAGTACTTGCGCTTGAACTCGTCGATGACGAAGGGGCTGGGGGGGGCACGGCAGAAACGGGGGGGGGGATTAAATGGGAGAAGGAAAAAACACGAAAAAGAAACCAGAATTGGTGCAGGGGAGCGGCAAAAACGGGGGCAAAAATCGAATCGGGGAAGGGAAAAAAGGGAAAAGCCCAAAATTGGTTCCGGGGTCACAGCAAAAAAACGGAGGAAAAGATCAAATCCATAAATAAAAAAATAAACAGAAAACCCCAAAATTGGTTCTGGGGGGGCAGAAATTAAATCGGAGAACCAAAAAATGGAAAACCCCAAAATTGGTTCCGGGGTCACAGCAAAAACCGGGGGAAAAAATCAAATCGGTGAAGAAAAAAAACAGAAAACCCCCGAATTGGTGCGGGGTGCGGGGGGGGCACCCACTCCGTGGGGGCCCCGCAGTGTCCCCATCATTCCCCCGGTGTTCCCACCGTCCCCAGTGTCCCCCCAGTATCCCCAGTGTCCCCATGGTCTCCCCACTGTCCCCCCAGTATCCCCACTGTCCCCATCACGTCCCCACCGTCCCCAGCGTCCCCCCAGTGTCCCCCCAGTATCACCAGTGTCCCCAGTGTCCCCATGGTCTCCTCACCGTCCCCGGTGTCCCCCGTGTCCCCCCACCACCCCCAGTGTCCCCCCAGTATCCCCAGTGTCCCCATGGTCTCCCCACCATCCCCAGCGCCCTCCCAGTATCCCCAGTGTCCCCACCTCCCCCACCGTATCCCCCCCAGCCCCCCCCCAGGCGTCCCCGCTGTCCCCACCCCGTCCCCCTCATCCCCCCAGCGTCCCCCTCAGTTCCCCCCCCGTCCTCCCAGTCCCCCCCCAGCCCTCCCAGTCCCCCTGCCCAGCCCTCCCAGCCCTCCCAGCCCCCCCCCAGTCCCCCCAGTCCCCCCCCCAGCCCCCCCACCTCTTGGGCAGGTGCGCGAAGGGGTCCTTGGCCTTGGGCTCCGCGGCCAGGGCCTGCTCGCACTCGTCCAGCTCCTCGGGGCTGCCCTCGTCGCGCCGCCGCTCCTCCCTGTCCTTGTCCTTGTCCCTCTCCTTCTCCTTCTCCTTCTCCTTCTCCTTGCCCCGCTCCTTGCGCGGCGCCTCCTTCCGCGGCTGGCTCTCGGCGAACTTCTTGGCTGCGGGGGCACGCGGGGGGGGGAGTCAGCACCCGCAGCTGGGGGGGGGGGAGGACAGGACCCCCGATATCCCCCCCCGTGTCCCCTGATAGCCCCTTGTGTCCCCTGATAGCCCCTGTCCCCTGATACTCCCCCGTGTCCCAATAACCCATGTCCCCCAGTAGCCCCGTGTCCCCCGATAGCCCCCCCATGTCCCCTGATAGCCCCTGTGTCCCCCGATACCCCCCCTGTGTCACCTGATACCCCCCCATGTCCCCCGATACCCCCCCATCCCCCGATAACCCCCCATCCCGTTAGCCCCCCCATGTCCCCCGATACCCCCCAGTGCCCCCCAATATCCTCCTGTGCCCCCTCTTACCCCCCGTGTCCCTCGATATCCCCCCATGTCCCCTCATAGCCCCCCATGCCCCCCGATAGCCCCTTGTGTCCCCCGATAGCCCCCCATGTCCCCTGATACCCCCCCGTGTCCCCTGATAGCCCCCCCGTATCCCCCGATAGCCCCCCCCGTGTCCCCTGATACCCCCCTGTATCCCGATAGCCCCCCCATGCCCCCCCAATATCCCGTGCCCCTGATACCCCCCCATGTCCCCCGATATCCCCCCAGGTCCCCTGATACCCCCCTCATATCCCCCGATAGCCCCCCCGTGTCCCCCGATACCCCCCCGTGTCCCCCCATACCCCCTCGTGTCCCCCCAGTACCCCACCATGTCCCCCGATACCCCCCCAATATCCCCCATGTCCCCCCCCATCCCCTAATGTCCCCCCAACATCCCCCTGATGCCCCCCCCCATCCCCCCACGTCCCCCCAGTGTCCCCTGGACACCCCCAAGGCCCCTCCAATGACCCCCAACATCCCCCCGTACCCCCCCAATGTCCCCCCCCGATAACCCCAATGTCCCCCCACTGTCCCCCATGACCCCCCCGTCCTCATTTTCTCCCATATCCCCCCCAAAATCTCCCTTATGTCCTCCTGGGAACCCCCCATGCCCCCCAATAACCCCCCAGTATCCCCCTATTTTCCCTAATACCCCCGATGACCCCCTCATGCCCCCCCCGTGTCCCCCCCCCACCGTCAAAGTGCGCCATCCTCTGGCACAGCGGCACGATACCCCCCTATTTCCCCCTGTACCCCCCAGATACCCCCCTATTTCCCCCAATACCCCCCTATTTCCCCCGATACCCCCCCAATGACCCCCCCCACACCCCCAATGACCCCCCCGTGTCCCCCCCCCACCGTCGAAGTGCGCCATCCTCTGGCACAGCGGCACGTCGCCCAGCACGGCGCGGAACTGGGGCTGGTTGAGGCAGGTGACGAACCAGCGCGTGACGTTGGCGTAGGGCTGCCGGAAGGCGGGCTCCAGCACCTGGGGGGGGGGCACGGGGGGGTCAGGGGGGGCTCCGGGGGCATCGCGGGGGGGTTTCAGGGGGCTTCGGGGGGTCTGGGGGAGGTTGGGAGGGGTTTGAGGGGGGTTTGGGGGGCGTCGGGGGGGTCTGGGGGGCGTCAAGGGGGCGGTCTGGGAGTGTCGGGGGGGGCTTGGGGGGGTCAGGGGGCATCATGGGGGGGTCTGGGGGGTTGGGAGGGGGCTGGGGGGGGTCAGGGGGGTGTCGTGGGGGGTGTTGGGGGGTCTGGGGGAGTTTGGGAGGGGTTTGAGTGGGGTTTGGGGGGCGTCGGGGGGGTCTGGGGGTGTCGGGAGGGGGTCTGGGGGTGTTGGGGGAGGCTTGGGGGTGTCAGGGGGGGTCTGGGGGGGCTCTCGGGGCATCATGGGGGGGCTTTGGGGGGTCTGGGAGAGGTTGGGAGAGGTTTGAGTGGGGTTTGGGGGGCGTCAGGGGGAGTCAAGGGGGTCTGGGGGCATCGGGGGGGGCTTGGGGGTGTCTGGGGGGGTCTGGGAGGGGGCTGGGGGGGGTCAGGGGGGTGTCGTGGGGGGTTGAGTGGGGTTTGGGGGTGGTAAGGGGAGTCTGGGGGGGCAGTTGGGGGGGTCTGGGGGCATCGGGGGTGGGCTTGGGGGTGTCGGGGGGGGTCTGGGGGGGTTCCGGGGGCATCGTGGGGGGGCTTTGAGGGTCTGGGGGAGGTTGGAAGGGGTTTGAGTGGGGTTTGGGGGGCGTCAGGGGGGCCTGGGGGCATCGGGGGGGGGCTTGGGGGTGTCAGGGGGAGTCTGGGGGCATCATGGGGGAGTTTTGGGGGGCATCGGGGGGGTCTGGGGGGATGCAGGTTGGGTTTTGGGGCCGTGAGGTGGGTTTTTGGGACGTCAGGAAGATCTGAGGGGGGGGGGCGAGATTTGCGGCGTATTTTTGGGCCACGAGTTGGGTTTCGGGGCCCTGAGGTGCCTTTTAGGGGCGTGAGGCCCGTTTTGGGGGTGTCGGGCCCGTTTTGGGGGTGTCGGGCCCGTTTTGGGGGCGTCGGGCCCAGTTTGGGGGCGTCGGGCCCAGTTTGGGGGGCGTCGGGCCCAGTTTGGGGGCGTCCAGGAAGATTTGGGGCGCGTTTCGGGGCCGTGCGGCGCCTTTCAGCTACGTCCGCCCCGTTTCGGGGCCGCGAGGCCCAGCCGGGGGACTCGGGGCGGGGTTTTTTGGGGGGATTTCGGGGCGTTTTGGGGCCGCACCTGCTTGTAGAGCCAGAGCAGGGCGCAGACGACGCTGATGTCGGCCAGCGAGACGCGCTCGCCCACCAGGAAGGTCCGGCAGCGCAGGCGGGCGTCCAGCACGGCCAGCGCCCGGCGCACCTCCTCCTTCGCCTGCTCCGTCGCCTGCGGGGGGGGGGCAGGTGGTGGGGGACCCCCCCGGGACACCCCCAAATCCCCCAAGCCCCCCCCAGACCCACGATCCCCCCCCCCAGTGCCCCCAAACCTAAAGGGAAGGGGCAGGGGGGAGCCGGGAGCACGGAGAGAGCTCCCTTCACATGGACACAAGGACACCCCCCCGGGCCCCCCCCCAAACCCCCAGGACCCCCCCAACCCCCCCAGGACCCCCCCAAACCCCCCCGGGACCCCCCCAAACCCCCCAGGATCCCCCCAAACCCACGATCCCCCCCCCAGTGTCCCCAAACCCAAAGGGAAGGGGCGGGGGGGGGCCAGGAGCACGGAGAGCGCTCAGACGGACACACGGCCCCCCCCCCCAGACACATCTCCCCCCGTTTTGGGGCCGTTTCCCCCCATTTCGGGGCCGTTTCCCCCCATTTTGGGGCCATTTCCCTCATTTTTGGGCCTGTTTCCCCCATTTTTGGGCCCGTTCCCCCATTTTTGATGCCACTCCCCCATTTTTGGGCCCGTTTCCCCCATTTTTGGGCCCGTTCCCCCCATTTTGGGGCCGTTTCCCCCATTTTGGGGCCGTTTCCCCCCGTTTGGGGGCCGTTTCCCCCCGTTTTGGGGCTGTTTCCCCCCATTTTTGATGCCACTTCCCCCATTTTTGGGACCATTTCCCTCATTTTCGATGCCACTCCCCCCCATTTTTGGGCCTGTTCCCCCCATTTTTGGGCCCATTTCCCCCCTTTTTGATGCCACTCCCCCATTTTTGGGCCCATTTCCCCCCGTTTCAGGGCCGTTTCCCCCCATTTCGATGCCATTTCCCCCCCATTTTTGGGCCTGTTCCCCCCATTTTTGGGCCCATTTCCCCCCTTTTTGATGCCACTCCCCCATTTTTGGGCCCGTTTCCCCCACTTTTGGGCCCGTTTCCCCCATTTTTGGGCCCGTTTCCCCCCGTTTCAATGCCATTCCCCCCTTTTTGATGCCACTCCCCCCGTTTTTGGGCCCGTTTCCCCCCTTTTTGATGCCGTTCCCCCATTTGTGACACCACTTCCGTCATTTTTGGGCCCATTCCCCCCATTTTTGGGCCCATTCTCCCCGTTTCGGGCCCGTTTCCCCCCGTTTCGATGCCGCTCCCCCCGTTTCGACGCCGCTCCCCCCGTTTTCGGGCCCGTCCCCCCCCCGTTTTGGGACCCACCTGCTTGTTGTAGTGCATGATGCCCAGCGTGGGGAACACCCAGGTGCTGGCGGGGGGCACGATGTCGCTGTCGGCGAAGTTCACCCACTGCACCACCTCGGCCGCGCGCTCCCGCGTGGTGCCGCGCAGCTCCTCGTTGCTCACTGCACCCCACAGCCCACGCTCAGACCCCCGAAACGGGCCAAAAACGGGCCAAAAGAGGTAAAAAAAAAAAAAAAACCCACACCCTTAAGGACTTTAAAGAACTCACCGTAGTAGGCGATGGCGTTGCTCTCGAAGACGCAGAACCCGTCATCCCCTTCGAACGCCGGGACCTGCGGAGGGGTGTCGCGGCGTTGGGGGCGAAAATGAGGTTGGGGGGGGGGGGGAAACGGGGCTAAAAACGGGGATAATGGGGCCGGGGGGGCGCTGCTCACCTTGCCCACGGGGAACTTGCGCAGGAAGTCGGGGCTGCGGTTGGTCTGGCCGAAGTGGAAGTGCGGCGGCGAGGAGAGGACGCGGAGCTTGGCGCCGCTGTACTGCGCCGCGATCAGCGCCTTGAAGGCGCGCCAGTTCTCGGGGTACGTGTACAGGGTCTGGGGGGGGCACGGGGGGGCGGGGGGGGAGAGGAGGAGGTGAGGTCGACGCCCACGGTGTCAGGGGGGTGCTGCTGGGGGAGGTGGGGACCCCCAAGGACCTTGGGGACACCAGTATGGGCGACGGAGACACCAGTATGGGCAATGGGGACCCCACTATGGGCGATGGGGACCCCCAAGGACCTTGGGGACATTGTTATGGGCGATGGGGACACCAGTATGGGTGATGGGGACCCCACTACGGGTGATGGGTACCCCATTAAGGGCAATGGGGACCCCAGTATGGGCGATGGGGATCCCAGTATGGGTGATGGCGACCCCCAAGGACCTTGGGGACACTGTTATGGGTGATGGGGACCCCAGTATGGGCGATGGGGACACCATTAAGGGATATGGGGACACCAGTATGGGTGATGGGGACCCCACCATGGCTGTTAGCAACCCATAAAGACCTTGGGGACATCATTATGGGTGATGAGGACACCAGTATGGGTGATGGAGACCCCAGTATGGGCCATTGGGACCCACAAGAACCTTGGGGACACCAGTATGGGTGATGGGGACCCCATTAAGGGCAATGGGGACACCGGTATGGGTGATGGGGACTCCCATATGGATGACAGGGACCCCTAAAAACCACGGGGACATCGCCACGGGTGATGGGGACACCGCCAAGGTTGATGGGGACGTGGCCTTGAGGGATGGGGACCCCGCAATGGGCACTGGGGACCCCACCGAGGGTGACGGGGTCCCACAGGGACCTTGGGGACATCGTTAGGGGGGGCGGGGACCCCCGAGGACCTTGGGGACATGGCCGTGGGCGATGGGGACACCGCCAAGGTTGATGGGGGCATGGCCCTGAAGGACGGGGACCCCGCCAAGGACCTTGGGGACGTCGTTATGGGGGACGGGGACATCGTTATGGGGCTGGGGACCCCCAAGGACCTTGGGGACACCGTTATGGGCGACGGGGACGCCCCCAGGGGCACCAGGGCCCCAAAAGGACCTCGGGGACCCCCCCAGGACCTCGGGGACCCCCTCCCAGGTCAATGGGGACCCTCCCACGGACCTCGGGGACCCCCCCACGAGCAACGGGGACCGTGACAGGCAACGGGGACCCCCCCCAAGGGCAAAAGGGACCCCCGAGGACCACGGGGACCCCCCCCGGACCGCCCCCCCCCTCCCGCCCCCAACCCCCGTCTCCTCCAGGCCGCGCCCCTCCCCCCCCCCCCCCCAACCCCAGGCCGCCATCGCGGCTCCCCCAGCGCCTCGCCGCGCTCCCAACCCCCCCGGATCGGTTCCTCGGAGCCCACGGGACCGATCCGGGCCGGGGTCGGCGGCCGGGGCCGCTCGGGGACGGCGGATGGCGGCGGATGGCGGCGCGGAGCCGCCGCACTCACCCCGGTCACCGCCATCTTGGGGGAGCGAGAGAGGGAGGGAGGGGGGCGGTGCCGCGCAGCCGTAAAGCAGCCGAGTGCTGGCGGCCGCACTGTCGCGCGGCGCCGAGGCGGCCGGAGCCGTAAAGCGAGGCCGGGCGGTTGCCGCGGAGACCGAGCCCCGGCTCGGCGCCTCGCCCTCTTCAAGCGGCGACGCGGCCTTCAAGCGGCGATGGCGCGGGTGGGCCCCACCGCGCCTCAGGAACCCCCCCCCCCCCCCCTAATTTTCCACGCGCCCCCCCCCAAAAAAAGAGCGAGACGGAGGCGGGAGGGCCCAAAAAAAAACCGATTTTATTGGAAACGGGGCCTTTCTGCCCCAAAACGGCCGCCGTGGCGTCCCTCGTCCTGCGCTCAGCTGACGAGACCTGGGGGGGGGGGGCAGGGAGGTGAGGGGGGGAGCGAGGGGGGGGCCAAGCCCCGTACCCCCCCCCCGCCCCCCCCCCGGTGCTCACCCAGGTAATCGTCCATGAGCGAGCCGATGGCGAACTGCGAGCGGGGAGAAGGAGCCTGAGCCCTGCTGGGCCGTACTGGGACCCGCTGGGCCGTACTGGGACCCCAATGGGATCCCACTGGGCCGTACTGGGACCCGCTGGGCCATACTGGGACCCACTGGGATCCCACTGGGCCGTACTGGGACCCGCTGGGACCCCAATAGGACCCCACCGGGCCATACTGGGACCCACTGGGATCCCACTGGGCCATACTGGGACCCGCTGGGCCGTACTGGGACCACACTGGGACCCCACTGGGCCGTACTGGGACCCACTGGGCCGTACTGGGACCCCAATAGGACCCCACTGGGCCATAACGGGATCCCACTGGGTCATACTGGGACCACACTGGGATCCTACTGGGCCATACTAGGGTCCCAATAGGATCTCCCTGGGCCATACTGGGACCCGCTGGGCCATACTGGGCCACA
>NW_028153826.1:0-3000 GCF_964211835.1 Anser anser
GGGGGGGGTTGGGGACAGGGATTTGGGGACAGGACGGGTTGGGGACAGGTTTGGGGACAAGGATGGGGGTTTGGGGACAATAACTGGGTTTTGGGGACAATAACTGGGTTTTGGGGACAGGGACAGGGGTTTGGGGACGGTGACTGGGTTTTGGGGACAACGGCGGGGGTTTGGGGACAATAACTGGGTTTTGGGGACAGGGACAGGGGGTTGGGGACAGGGACAGGGGTTGGGGACGGTGACTGGGTTTTGGGGACAACGGCGGGGGTTTGGGGACAATAACTGGGTTTTGGGGACAGGGACAGGGGTTTGGGGACAACGGCGGGGGTTTGGGGACAACGGCGGGGGTTTGGGGACAATAACTGGGTTTTGGGGACAGGGACAGGGGGTTTGGGGACAGGGACTGGGTTTTGGGGACAACGGTGGGGGTTTGGGGACAATAACTGGGTTTTGGGGACAATAACTGGGTTTTGGGGACAGGGACAGGGGTTTGGGGACGGTGACTGGGTTTTGGGGACAGGGGTTTGGGGACAAGGATGGGGTTGGGGACAATGAGCGGGTTTTGGGGACAATGACTGGGTTTTGGGGACAGGGACAGGGGTTTGGGGACGGTGACTGGGTTTTGGGGACAACGGCGGGGGTTTGGGGACAATAACTGGGTTTTGGGGACAGGGACAGGGGTTTGGGGACGGTGACTGGGTTTTGGGGACAACAGCGGGGGTTTGGGGACAACGGCGGGGGTTTGGGGACAATAACTGGGTTTTGGGGACAGGGACAGGGGTTTGGGGACAGGGACTGGGTTTTGGGGACAACGGCGGGGGTTTGGGGACAATAACTGGGTTTTGGGGACAATAACTGGGATTTGGGGACAGGGACAGGGGGTTGGGGACAGTGACTGGGGTTTGGGGACAGAGGTTTGGGGACAAGGATGGGGTTGGGGACAATGAGCGGGTTTTGGGGACAATGACTGGGTTTTGGGGACAGGGATTTGGGGACAAGGACAGGGGTTTAGGGACAGGGGTTGGGGACGAGGACAGGGGTTTGGGGACAATGACTGTTTTGGGGACAGGGACAGGCGGTTGGGGACAGGTTTGGGGACAATGCCGGGGGTTTGGGGACAATGCTGGGGGTTTGGGGACAATGATAGAGGTTTGGGGACAATGCCGGGGGTTTGGGGACAATGATAGAGGTTTGGGGACAATGATAGAGGTTTGGGGACAATGCCGGGGGTTTGGGGACAATGATAGAGGATTGGGGACAATGCCAGGGGTTTGGGGACAATGATAGAGGTTTGGGGACAATGATAGAGGATTGGGGACAATGATAGAGGTTTGGGGACAATGATAGAGGATTGGGGACAATGCCAGGGGTTTGGGGACAATGATAGAGGTTTGGGGACAATGATAGAGGTTTGGGGACAATGATAGAGGATTGGGGACAATGATAGAGGTTTGGGGACAATGATAGAGGATTGGGGACAATGATAGAGGTTTGGGGACAATGATAGAGGATTGGGGACAATGCCAGGGGTTTGGGGACAATGATAGAGGTTTGGGGACAATGATAGAGGTTTGGGGACAATGCCAGGGGTTTGGGGACAATGATAGAGGTTTGGGGACAATGATAGAGGATTGGGGACAATGATAGAGGTTTGGGGACAATGATAGAGGATTGGGGACAATGATAGAGGTTTGGGGACAATGATAGAGGTTTGGGGACAATGGCAGGGGTTTGGGGACAATGATAGAGGTTTGGGGACAATGGCAGCATCGGGGCCGTGCCCCCCTCACCCCCTCCGGCACGCCGCCAGCTCGGCCGTCAGCGCCTGGACGCGCGCCCGCAGCGTCCCCAGGGCCTCGCGCGCCTCCCGCAGCTGGGGACAAAGGGGGGGTGACGGCGGGTGACACCGGGGTGACACCGGGGTGACAGCGGGGTGACACCGGGGTGGCACCAGGGGACACCGAGGGACACTGGGGACACTGGGGTGACACTGGGTGACACCAGGGGACGCTGGGGGGACACCAGGGGATGCTGGCGGACACCGGGGGGACACTGGGGGATGCTGGGGGACACTGGGGGACACAGAGGGGACACTGGGGGGACACTGGGTGATGTCGGGTGATACTGGGGGACACCGGGGGACGCTGGGGGGACACCAGGGGACACTGGGGGAGACTGAGGGACACTGGGGGACACTGGGGTGACACTGGGGGACACTGGGGGGACACCAGGGGGACACCGGGGGATGCCAGGGTGACACCGGGGGACACTGGAGTGACACTGGGTGACACCAGGGGAACACTGGGGACACCGGGGGACACCGGGGGGGACACCGGGTGACACTGGGGGACACCAGGTGACACTGGGGTGACACCGGGTGACACCAGGGTGGCACTGGGTGACACTGGGGGAACACTAGGGGACACCGGGGGACACTGGGGTGACACCGGGGTGACGCTGGGTGACACTGGGTGACACTGGGGCACACCGGGATGACACTGGGGTGACACTGGGTGACACGGGGGGACACCAGGGGAACACTGGGGGACACCGGGTGACACCGAGGGACACCGGGGGATGCCGGGGTGACGCGGGGTGACACCGGGGTGACACCGGGGGACGCTGGGGGGACACCAGGGGACACTGGGGTGACACCGGGGCAACACGGGGGTGACAGCGGGGGACGCCGGAGTGACACTGGGTGACACCGGGTGATACTGGGGGACACTGGGGGACACCAGGGGACGCCGGGGTGACACCGGGTGGCATTGGGTGACACCGGGGACACCGGGGGACACTGGGGTGATACCGGGGTGACAGGGGGGCGACACAGGGGTGACACTGGGGTGATACTGGGGGACACCAGGGTGACACCGGGGGACACTGGGGGACACTGGGGTGATACTGGGGGACACCGGGGTGACACTGGGTGACACCGGGGGCCACCCCCTCACCTCCTCCTCCAGCCGCCGCCGCCGGGCCTCGTCCCGCAGCCGCTCG